>NC_029788.2:296327-297138 GCF_000816755.2 Arachis ipaensis | reverse complement strand
GAAATAAATATATTTTTTTTATTTTGTTTACACTGTAAAAGAGATAATTTTTCATGTATCTCGTTTATAGTGTAAACGAGATACGTGCATGTTTATATCGTTTACATTGTAAACGAGATAAGGCCTGTCAACGCCTATAAGTATATGTCGTTCACAGCGTGTTTCTGGGTCCAATTTGACCTTGTCAACCACTTTCTCCTCTCTATTATCCATTTCTAACCATATTATCGACTGATACTACGATGGCGCACCAGGCGGGGAACGACGGAGACATTAACGAGACGTCGCATTACGCTGGGGCAGCTGACTTTGAGGTTAGTTTTGTTCTGTTTAATTCTGTGCAATCCCATATGAGTGCTAGCAACCTATACCCCACCCTTCCGACCTCCCTCACTTCTGTACCACCGAGGTTATGCTCAATATCAAACTCTTCAACTTCGACAACGTACTTACACATTAGATGCGCAACAGTATTGGATTCTCACATTCAGTATTGGATCCTCATACGACAATTGGGATAAACACACACAATTATGTATACGCTGTTACCGACCATTGTTGTGTTATTTTTGTGAGAAAAACGAGACAAACAAAGATATGAAATGTGTGTGGAGAATGCCAAAGGTTACACTTCTTTTATAGTAGCTGAAAATTTGTCTTCTTATATCTCGTTTACAGTGTAAACGAGATAAGAGAGGAGTATTTATTTTGGTAAATATTTTTAAAATTATTTATTTCAGTAATTATTGTAAATATTTTATTTATTAAAATAAAAAATCCCATATATAAAATTATTTATTTGACTATATCA
>NC_029788.2:294883-296162 GCF_000816755.2 Arachis ipaensis | reverse complement strand
GTAATTATTGTAATTATTTTATTTATTAAAATAAAAAATCTTTTTTATATGTCTATAAATTATTCGCTAATATTTTATATTTATAAAACTTTTTATATTTTTTAAATATTTACGGAGCATTAAAATGTCCTTTTTAAATATCTATGTTTTTAATTTTTTTTTTTCAAAATATACCTCTTCCACTAAAGAAGAGACAACCTCTATTTCCTTTAAAACGAACTAGATATATCTCGGACGATTATCTTCACTAAAACGGGTGATTTCTTTCTTTTTGAATTTTTTTTTATCGTGTTCGTCAAAATATTTCGAATATATTTTAATTATTGACCTGATATTAAATAAGAAGCACAAATTCAGGAGGTTTGTTGAAATGGTCCAGCATATGAAATTATGGACTTTATTTTGGCTATGGTGTATATATATTACTAGAGGTCTCAATTTACTCCTTAAACCCTTGCTCCAAATTGTATGTCATCAAATAGTGGTTAATGAAGAAAATTTCATGTCCTATTTAGGCTGTAATATTGATGGTTTGATGAATTAGAAGGAATTAAGAAAAAGAGAAAAATAAATTATTCTCATTGTTGAAAAGAATAAAAATTTTTTTTAAAAATATCTGTTGAGTTATTACACTTTATATATTATGTACTTTTTATAAATTTTTATTAAAAAACATATAACAAATAAACCTACATCTATTGTGGATAAAAAAATAATTTAAATAACAGTAATTCAAATATATGACGTCCAAAATGAATATAACTATTATAACATTCAAAGTGTGATGAATATATATAACTATTATAACATTCACAGTTTCACACTTTGCTTGTAGCTTAGTCATATGGCTCCATTAATATATACGAGTAGACATCAGAAAACTTTAGAGGGACACATTTTTCTTTGGCCGTTATTAAATTTGCATGTAACACATGGTCATTTTTATATTTAATATAATAAATGTTTTAGTCTTGTGCTGGTAGAGTATATTCTTGGTTTTACATTGACCATTCAAAAGCTCTACAACAATCACCACACGATAAATAAATGTTCTACAACAAATTTGTACTCTCTATTGCAAGAATATGAAACACATACAGGCTATATAGCTAGTTAGATAGAGTTGACTAAGGTACAAATTTTCTTGGGTATTATTAGCCAATGGTGTTCTAATTGGAAAAGAAATAAACTCTACAAATAGATCTTTTTCTTTTTAAGATAAATTTATTTTGAAATAACTTATTGTGCTTAATTATTATTTAAAATAAATAGATAGACC
>NC_029788.2:293863-294462 GCF_000816755.2 Arachis ipaensis | reverse complement strand
TTTTAAGGTTTTTTTTGGACAGGAAGCAATTTTTTTAAGTTAATAATACATAAATTAATTATGTTGGGCCGTTGGGCCTTTGCTATGTTCATTCTTCTGTTTTTTTTTTATTTATTTATTTGGTCTGAATTTCTTATATTTTTTATAACTTGATTAATATTTAATGTTTGAACCAATACAAGTTGACAAACATGAATAAGGGATTGTGTTCTTTAATTATCTCTTTCGGGTTCGTTACTCACCGAATGGAGTTAGTTTTTGACCTATTAAATTAAAAATATGAGGAGTGCTAGGGGCCAGTAAATTTTGTGAGTTGTAGCCATCAATTAACCATCAATAATATATTTAATGGTGTGAGATTTCATCTAATGATGGAGAATCACTCATTTTTTTTTTGCTGGCTAAGTGCTGGCCAGATTTTAATTAATAAATCTGCTAGCCCCAAGACTTTCCCTAAAAATATTATAAAAAAAAAAACCAACACAAATATTGAGAAATATATGTTTCAATTTCCTCTCCCCTTTTCTTATGGAATACAATCTTTGTATTTCATAGAGAATTCACTTTATTCATTTCAATAGTAGAAAGAAAAAAAAACG
>NC_029788.2:292856-293549 GCF_000816755.2 Arachis ipaensis | reverse complement strand
GAATCAATTAATTAAAAATAGGTATGTTATAAAAAAACAAAAATAATCTTTTATTACCCTAATTTTTTTAAATTTTAAAACTAAAAATACAAAGAATTGGTTTGAGTTAGTTTATATTATAGTTGGCTTCCTAAATTTTTTCTAAATCAATAAATCCATAAAAAACACAAGAATAATAAACAATATTATTTAAAATGCTCATAAGCTCCTACCAAAACATTTAAAAATGTTCATAAGTAATTTAAAGTAACTGGAAAAATAAGACCCATAAATAAATAATAATAATAATTAATAACTGAAGTACACCAAAAAAGATAATAATAACTGAGCATATATATATTTTTTTGTGCAATTCATCCGACCTATTTTTCAGAAATAACTTTAATATGCTTCTATTTTTAAGGTCAATCTACTGTGCGAGTGTGTAAGTATGTGAATCTGCATGCAGTCTGCAAAACAATTGTCAAATTAAATTGATGTTGCAACTAACCCTGTTGACACGGTTAGATGACTTATCAAATTTGATCTTTACTTAATGTTAATCTCACCTCTCCTTGTGATTTTCCTTCTCTGCCTCTTGTGAATTCTATGGATTATGTACAGTTTATGGGGAGTGCTAGGGGAACAATGAAAATTTTGAACAACATGAACAACCACCAATCAAATGAAAATACACTACACTCTACACTCTAA
>NC_029788.2:290541-291311 GCF_000816755.2 Arachis ipaensis | reverse complement strand
TACTTTCTACATGAGTATTAATTATGAATTTATTTTTTAATTTATTATTATTTTTAATCATCAATTTAATTTATTTAGTTTAATAATTTAATAACATATTTTTAAATATTATTTACTAACTACTACTGACAAAATACAATAAATTATGTTAGTACTCTAGTATTTTTCTAAAAGAAAATTTATTCTAACACAAAGTAAGAATATTTATTTACCCTCGGAGCATACAATAAATTCTAATAATTGTTACTTGTTTACATAGTAGTTATAAGTTTTCTTGAATAAGACGTATGACACTTTTAAGCCGCCATTGAATCACAATATTTTCTACAGATACTTGTTCCAGATACGTTGCTTATATATGTTAGTCAATAGTCCATTTTTTTTTCTTAATTCGTTTAGAGTAGAGGTTTTCATTATAATATAAATAACTACTATATTTCAAAAAACCTAACTACAGTAATTGAAGGGTGGAGTGGACAAGCAAACAATCCATTATCTATTATAGAAGATGGACTAGAGCTAACTAGTATTTGTCGCATAACTAATTAAAGAATCAATACCATTTTAATAATTAAGACTTAAGAGCCGTGTAATAAAATCATCCAGCTTAGTTCCAAGTGAGTTTCTTTCGAACTTATTGCTTCACAGATTCCTGGATATTTCCTTACGAAATTTTCCAAAAATAATGCCAAAAATAAAAGCCATGTGTGTGCTACTAACTTTAACATGCATGAATGTGAGGATAGCTATATATATATATATATATATAA
>NC_029788.2:289012-290406 GCF_000816755.2 Arachis ipaensis | reverse complement strand
CACATGTTATAATATTAAAACTTTTATGACTTAAAAATCTAAAATTTAAACCTTATTAACCTTAAAAAAAATTATCAACATTGGCCAATAAAAAAGAAAGAAAGTCTATGCAAAAAATTCTCCAAGCACACTTTCGACAACTATATGTTATAATTTTTTGAATTTTTTATTAATCACTCCGTCATTTTTAGAGTTTAATATTTATATATTTTAATTATTTTTTTATTTAGGTTCTTTTAAATAAAAAATTTAGAAGAATGATAAGGCCAGCAATTTTAGTGTTTTGTAACCATCAATTGACTATCAATAGTGTTTTTAATAGTGTGAGATTACATCTAATGGTGGAAAATCACTCACTTTTATTTTGATGGTTAAGTGCTGGCCAGAAAATATAAAAATTGCTGGCTCCCTAGACTTTTCCAAAAATTTATTATCAAAATTCCTAACAAAATGGTGAAAATTAAAGCATCATCATCATGTTAATTCCCTTCTTATAATTTGAGTTAAAGCGTTAATATGATAAGATAAAATTAGGAAAGTTGTAATGTTATGGTTAATCATAAAGAAAAATATGCATATATATTATATATTATATATCTGTTTTGGCTGTGGAGTTGACTCCGTTACGTTGTATATATGTATAAATAATATATGTTTTATTTGGAGTTGACTTCAGCATTCGCCTTATGAAGTCCTAAAACTTGAACTCAGGTATCAACTTGGTCAACTAAAAGAAAACCACTTTCTTCTTCTTCCATGCATGGCCACTGTTTTAATTAGATATAGTCAATTAGCAATTGCTTATTATTTAGAATTAGCTTCACAACAATGTGTACATACATTGTTTGCATTGAAAGAATGTGACTTATACTATAGGTATAGGTAGCTAGTATAGCTAGAGAGAGAAACTGTAATCTGTGTACATACATTGCCAATAAATTACAGGAAAATTGTCAAAAAATATATGCCTTGCTTTTATTTAAGATTTAATCAAGAAGAATAATGTTATATATTACGCTACAGTATATGTAAAAGAATTTAGTAAAAGTTTATAATAAAATATTAGGTGGATTATTGCATTGTAACTAGTCATGACAAATAAAATTTGACATTTTGATGATAAAATAATAGAATGTAATTCATACAATATATATATAAGTACAAGTATTTAATAAATGATATACATGTTTGCGCAATTAAAGTGAAAAATAATATAATGAATGGAGGTTGAATTGGTTTGGTTCTACACTTGTACCAACTTTGATTCGTGTTTGGCGAAGCGGAGCTACCCTGCAGGTCGTGAAATAAACATTTTAATAATTTTTGTGGTCATTCATCAACCAATAAACTTTTAATTTTTTTAAATATACAAATACAAATTTAACCCTTAAATT
>NC_029788.2:286624-288934 GCF_000816755.2 Arachis ipaensis | reverse complement strand
AAAATAAGACTTTTTTTATTAATTTTTATAATCTCTCAAATCTAAGGATGAAAATTAAAAAAATTAACATCTATAATAAAAAAACACACGCCACATTGGCACCACATTGTATTACAAAAAAATGATCCCGTCAATCAATGCATGCATATATATGCATGGGATGATAATGATGCATGAATTACAATGGAGAGTGCTAGGTAAACAATGACCATTTTAAACAACATAAACAATCACTAATCAAATAAAAATATACTACACCTTTAAATTAACCATCCATATACCTAGTGAAATAAATATTCGATATATCTATTATTTATATTATTTAATATTTTCATTATCTATCTATACTTTTTTCACTGCAAATACTCTCACCTAATTAGGTGAGGATTTAGACTCTGCTCCATCTCTTTCTTGTGTTAATTTCATTAACTAATTTTTTAAGAGTTAAAGATCATTAATCATGAAAAATTTGCACTGAAATATAATTAATGAATTAAGAGAGCACCCGGTCCCAAGAAATTTCTGCAACATGCGGAATGAATTTCCTTAATTAAAGTCCACGTCACGTGCTGCTGAGACTGAGAGTGGTGGTGTCTCTATATAAAGAGATAGAGAATCCCATACACTCCCACATACAGAAATTAAAGTAATAATTAATTAGCAGCTTAGGTTGTTATATTATGGCTTTGTTCCATGATGATGATAAGGGTGAAAAGAAGGAAGCAATAATAATAAGATCGAAAATCGGAATAATAGGAGCTGGAGTGAGTGGGATAGCGGCGGCAAAACAGCTGCGGCAGCACAACCCCATTGTGTTTGAGGCCACTGACTCCATTGGCGGGGTTTGGAGGCATTGCTCCTTCAACTCCACTAAGCTCCAATCTCAGCGCCGTGATTACGAGTTCACGGACTACCCTTGGCCCAACAACAGAGACAACTCTGACTTCCCCACACACTTGGAGATTTTGGATTACCTTCACTCCTATGCTCACCACTTTGATATTCTCAAAACCATTTCCTTCAACTCTAAGGTGCTTCACATCCGCTTTCTTGGCTCTCATGCTCGCCCTCTCTGGCATCTTGCTGTACAGAACACCCTCTCAAACACCATTCAGGTAGCTCTGCGTACATGCATCTCATATATATTATTGAATCAACCATTTTCAGAAGTCCATAAAAAATTTTAAACTACACTAACAAACTAAGTTTTGAATTTTAAACTTTTTTACCGTGGAAACTCAAGTGCAGTCAACTTCACGTGAAGTTTATAACTGTGAGAGCTGATAGCTGATTTAACTAAATTTTCATCTAACGACTCTCTCAGTTATCAATTTCACGCGAAGTCGACTGCACACATGAGTTTTCGCCCTTTTTTATGGGCTTCTAAAAATGGTTGATTCAATAATTTTAAACTTTTTCATGGACTTCTAAAAATAGTTGATTCAATATATACATTATTATTCATCAAACTAGACCTAACAATATAATTGGTTCGTGCAGTGGTACGGGTTCGAGTTTGTGGTGATTTGCATAGGAAAGTATGGGGACGTAGCTCAGATTCCGGCGTTCCCACGGAGTAAAGGGCCAGAGACATTCAAGGGAAAGGTCCTTCACACGCTTGATTACTGCAAACTCAACCACCAAGAAGCCACTCAACTCTTCAAAGGCAAAAACGTTGCCGTTGTTGGTTTCAAAAAGTCTGCCATTGATTTAGCCATGGAGTGCGCACTCGCTAACCAAGGTACCAATCCATGCATCTTCCCACTTGCAAGTTGCAACTATCAATTTTTCTTCTTCTGTTAACATTCCAAAACTCGTCACTTTGTTATCCATTTCAAATTTTTAACATACACGAGACTCTTTTATGATTTTGAAATCTTAATAACTTTCGCCCTTAAACGTAAAAATATGGAAAAGTAAAATAAACAATGACGATACTAAACAATATAATCAATGGTAATATAATCAATGAATATCATTAGCAATATCTATTAGCAAATTATCTATTATTAATATAAAAAAATATTAACTAAATCAACTAATATTTATGAGAAATGTTATTTGTACATTAAAATTAGTCATTAAAATCAGCTACCAATGTATTCGTGTATAAATACATGTGTGATTTAATTTATTTTCAATGTGTATTTATATTTCCATATGTATTTTATACTGATGGCTGACTTTAATAGCTGATTTTAATGTACACGTAACATAATTCAATATTTATTTATATATAAATATATACTTTTGTTTAACTTATTTTTAATATGTTTTTTATATTTTAATTTTTTACATATATTATATGAA
>NC_029788.2:283816-286619 GCF_000816755.2 Arachis ipaensis | reverse complement strand
ATTTAACATAAAAGTTTTAATTAGTTTCTGTTAAAATAAATAATATAATTAAAATTTTTAGTTTATCTCTTATAATTTTATTGCCATCAATATGCATGATACAAAATAAGTTAGCATTCAATTAATCACACGATGAATTAGTGTGAAAACAATTTGTGTAATTCGTTTGAAGCTTGTCTTTCTAGATGTTTTAACTACTAATTTTCCAATTTTGGCTGTTGACAAAATTGCATTCACTGTTCATAAACCCATACCCTTTTATTTGGGTTCACTTTTAATTATTTATTGGTCAACGTTGTCGTTTTCGGTTCTTACAGTTTACAACTTTACATAGACACCAGTTACGACTCGCTTGAGACATTAGATTTTCCAAAAGACTGGATATATATGTGTAAAAATTCAGTGACAGTCGTTTTTATGTGAAGTTGATAGATGAAAGTCGTTAGATAAAATTTTAGTCGAATCAATTAAATGAACTAAATTTTCATCTAACAGGCTCTCAACTATCAAGTTTAGAGAAAATCGACTGCACCTAATTTATTACCTTAAACTAATGGTATAATTTGTAGGATGTGAAGGACAAAGGTGCACAATGGTTGTAAGAACGGCGCATTGGACAGTTCCTCATTATTGGGTTTGGGGTTTGCCACTCTCCATGTTCTACACAAATCGATCTTCTCAGTTCCTCCATGAAAGACCAAACCAAGGATTCCTCAAAACCCTTCTTACCCTCCTCCTCTCTCCAATGGTACGCTCTCACTTTCACACTAATCATTAACCAATAATATAAATAGTAATTAACCACGCACTTAATTAACAGAGGCGAGGAATGTCAAAGTTCATTGAGTCGTACTTGCTGTGGAAACTTCCTCTGGAAAAGTATGGATTGATACCGGATCACTCATTTGACGAAGATTATGCATCGTGCCAGATGGCCATCTTGCCTGAAAACTTCTTCTCTGAGGCTGAGAAAGGCAAGATCGCTTTCAAGAAAGCATCGTCCAAGTGGTGGTTCTGGGAGGGAGGAATCGAATTCGACGACAACACGAAGCTTGAGGCGGATGTGGTGGTTCTGGCAACCGGCTATGACGGAAAGCAGAAGCTCAACAGCATCATGGAGGAGCCATTTCGAAGCTTGTTGGATTACCCTTCTGCTTCTGGTGTTATGCCTTTGTACAGGGGAACCATCCATCCATTGATTCCCAACATGGCTTTTCTTGGCTATGTTGAGAGCGTCGCCAACCTTCACTCTTCTGAGATACGCTCCCTCTGGCTTTCTGCATTGCTGGATCAAAAGTTCATGCTGCCCACTGTTCCCGACATGCTTGCTCATACCCTTGAGGAGGTCGAGGTTATGAAGAGGACATCTAGGTTCTATAAGAGGCACTGCATCTCTACTTACAGCATCAACCACACCGATCAGATTTGCCATGATTTGGGCTGGACTTCTTGGAGGAAGAACAATTGGCTAGCCGAAGCTTTTTCCCATTATAGCAGTGAAGACTATCAGAACCAACATTGATTCTATAGATAGCCATAAGAAGGAATAAAAATAATTGCATGTCTACCCCACGAGAGACACCTCTTTTAGGGATGAGTCTTGCTAGCTACTTTATATATATAGCAGAGTCATGTTTTACAGTGTCAGATAATAATATATCCATGAATAAATTATAAATCCTTTAAAGTTATCGTAATGGTTGGTTTTATTTGATAAATGTATGTGAAGCTAGCATTGGGCGAATGATATGTACTTGTTAATCCAACAAGAACCTTGCTTAGATAGCAATGTGACATCCCAAGAGAATACAGTTTAGAATTGTTTTTGTGTCTCTACAGGATGATGGGAAAGAAATGAGGAAATAAGTAACTAACTAACCCTGAAGTAGTTTCAAGGTCTCATCAATGTGCTTTTCAGGTTGGAACTGGTTGTTGTAAACAAGTTGAACGACACCATTCTTGTCAAGAACATAGGTCTCTCTGCCAGGCAATGCTCCAAAGAAATCACCAGGTACTCCCCATTGTTTCCTGACTTTGTTACCCTCATCACTCAACAAAGTGAATGGAAGTCTGTACTTGGTGGCAAAAGCCTTGTGAGAGGAAGGATCGTCGCCGCTGATTCCAACAACCTCGGCTCCTGCTTTCTTGAACTTCTCGTAGGAGTCCCTGAAAGCACAAGCCTGCTTGGTGCAGCCAGGGGTCTCGTCTGCAGGGTAGAAATAGACAACCACAGGTTTGCCTTTGAATTTGGAGAGGCTCACGGTCTTTCCATCTTGATCTTTGAGCGTGAATGGTGGTGGCTTTGAACCTTTACTCACCTGTATGTCAGTCAGCAACAAATAAAGAAAGAGCAGGGAGAGTGGTAACAGCAAGTAAGAAGGTAGTAGGTACCTTGGCAAAAACGGAAGGAAGTAGAAGCGGAGAAGCAGCATTGGCATTGGGAGTGGAGAAAGATAGCTTGAGGCCACAGAATTGAGAAGCAGAGGATGTGGAAAGGAGTGGATAGTGAGAAGGGTATTTGGGAGATTGAGGGCGGAGGAAGGTGGGGAGGGAGTAGTGCTTTGGGGCAGTCAGGGAAGCCATGTTCATGTCTTGTGTTGTGTTGTGAAAGCTGAATCTAAGAAAGCGTAACAAAGAGATAAGGAAGGAAGCGTTAACGCCTCATTCTTACTGGCGTGGACCATTCCTCACCCCAACATGCATAAACCTTCCAATATCAAAATCCAAACACCAAACTCCACACAAAAACCAATTCCACTGGGTTTAACCAACAACAAATCATTTTCAACTATACTCTTATTAA
>NC_029788.2:280673-283805 GCF_000816755.2 Arachis ipaensis | reverse complement strand
CTAATATAAATTAATCACATTATATATATATATATATTATTTAATTTATTTTTAATATATATTTTATATTTTAATAATTAATTTTAGTATAACATACTTAAAAATAAGAGATTCTATATGGATTACTTTGAATACTAAAAAAAAAGAGAGAGAAATTTGGGAATAAAAAAATAAGAGAAGAGGTCTGAAACTGAAGGTGTCAACTCAAGTTGGGTAAGCGGCACACTAGAGGCGTCGTTTCCAGCTATGAACGGCGCTCCGAATGCTATCGTTAAGGGTTCCGCCCATCACAATTCGTCGTCTCCAACCATCAATTTGGATGCAAAAGCGCCACCGCCTGATTCCTCCCTTCTTTTGCTTACTAAATCTCCCAGGTATCTCTCTTTCCCCCTTCTTCGTTCTCTTTTTTTGCTTTCAATTTGGAAACTTTCTCCAAAGAAATGCAAAATGCTCAATATTCGTTTTCTTATCATTTGTTTTCAAAATGAGTCACTGATTCCCTGCTACTCTATCATCACAATTAGGTCTTAAAGGTTAGAGTTGGGCCACTTCAATTTAACAACATTTTTGTTGTTGCAGAGAAGGAGTGTCTTACTGGGCATGCTCAAAGCTTTGTGCAATTTGCTTTGTTGCTGGAGTTGTTTTTGGTTATACACTTAGAGGACGTGTTAAGCGTTGGGCTTCCGCACTTCTGAGAAAACTTTAGCTCACAAACATAAATGCTTTGCCCTATGGATGGATGACTCTCATTATAGATCGTGGTTTTCATTAGAATTTAGCTTCGCACAAACAATAGTTTTGCTAAAGAGTTCAGTGATACTGATTTATTATGCTTCATTTCAATTGAGTTAAAGTTGAAAATTGCTTCAACAAAAACAGCTTGTTTATTTCAAGTTCTTGTGCTCCTTATTTTTGGTTTATATGTCATGTCCCAACTGGATTATGTTTCCACTCAATGTGGACATCATCATTGCAAAGTTTTCTACCACTGTTCAGAGGTATTATGATCAACCTTAAGCTATGTTTTCTGTAAACTCACTTTTGGCAGCAGATGCTGGCGGCTGCATTAAGCATTTTCTAGACCTTATCAATTGGGCAGCCCCTCTAAGCTAACTTACAGTTGTTAGTTGTTATTACCAACCCCAGATACCAATGTTGCTGCAATTTACCCCCCTTTTTTTTTGTGTATAATCTTGTTTTCTGCTTTAATTAAGCGTTTTGTGTTCCTGGGTTATATAGTTCACTATTCTTCAGAGTTCAGGCTGCTTATTGCTTCTGTACCAACTCTTGTCATTCTTAGCTCAAACTGATTTATAGTGTTGCACCTTCCGCATTCATTATATTTCCTAAATAATCATGGAGAATGTATTGTGTATCAAGAGGGGAGAGCCCAACATCCAGAAGCAGTACTCATACTCATACTTGGATTCGATTTTCTAATTGGGAATTGGAACCCAAAAGCCTTCCTTTTAGTCTTAGCTGTATCCCATTAAGCTCTGCACTACTTTGTAGCTGCTACCATCCAAAACTATGTATATATTGTTGCTTAATGCAAAGTGGAAATAACCATGCATGAATCATCATCATTACTCGATTTTAGTATATATATTCTTTTCAACTATCTTCAATATGAAAACTATTATCTTGACGTGAGGTTTGAACGAAGTGTAGTCATCATGGGGAGGACATATATGTTTATGAAATCAATAGCTTATGATGGAAGGAAACGATTAACATGAATATTGTTTGTTGTGTGTGTGCTTTGGTGGAGAAAACTGAAAAACAGAGTCGAGTCTCGGACAAGAGCAGCTACCAACCAGCTAGCTTAGGCACTCTTATGTTCAAAGTGTTATTGGAAGAGATAGACCTCAATTTGAAGACGAGTTTGGTGCTGCCCTTGCTCCACACCTTCAAGAATCTCAAGTTTTTTGGGGATTTCTTATGTGAAAAATGTTCCAATTCCCTACTCTTTTTTTTTTGGTATTATTCCTATGAATTTAATTTTGATGCGTTTTTATACGTGTATTTAATCACATAATGTCACATCATCAAAAGTAATTACTATAGTCATTCAAAATAACAGATGTGATTGCATAATTGTATAAACTTTTTTATACTGGTGTATCAAAATTAAACTCCTATTCCAACTCCCTACTTATATAAACTATCTAACGTGGAAAATATGTTGGCTTATCCCAATGCAGCATTATGACTAGGGAAAGGGCCCATAAGCCCACTAAGCATCTCAATAGGCCTAGTTGTAAAATGACATACTTAGGCCCAAACTTTTGCACGGATTTTTTTTGTATTTCCAATATAATATTATAGTAGTATTTATTTATTTTGTTTGGATTAGATGGGAATAGGGATGGCTGGTTGCACATGGCATCGGGCAGGAACAAGACATTAATGGTGTGAAGAAAATGTGGAACACAAAATGGTTTATGGGTTGGGACGACATAGATCCCTTAAACCGGCCAGCAGACAACCAATTTAGTTATAGAATCCCAATCTATTCCTCAGATTTCATACTCTCACCAGTCACATCCTAGTAACACCAATCTATAAGACAGGGAGACACACCTTCAGACCATCATTTATTGAACACAAATTTAAATGGACTATCTAACAGTCTTCCTAATAATTAATATTATTTATAGGGCACTTGTTTAAAATAGAAATAGATAATACTTACCCATAATTATTATATGTTTATCCCCTTTTTTTTAGCAGCTGTGTAATATTAATGTTTTGATTGGATACAAGAAGTTGGTTAAACTTCCTAGCTCTATAAGCCTTTCTCTTGATGCATGGTGCAATCAACATTCAGTTCTATTCTTCATGAAATGATCATTCCATATTTTCCAATTCTCTCTGCTTCTGTATTCGAACAATGCCAACTTTAATTAGGGTAATGCTAGGTAGAAAAAAAAAACAGCCAGAACTTGCCTTATTTAACATTAATTAATTATCGCAACAATTAATGAATGCTAAATAAGGCAAGTTATGACTGTTTTTGGCTGATTTTCTTTAGTTACCAAACATTTTCGCTTTAATTATTAGATGCCTTTCTTCATCACCAAGCTACCTATACCTTTTGGTGTAACAAATATTTTAGTGTCTAGGGTTGAC
>NC_029788.2:278014-280564 GCF_000816755.2 Arachis ipaensis | reverse complement strand
CCAAATGCAAACATATTAATAAGACAAGTAGTATCTGTCAATGCAATCATTAGTTTAAGATCGACCTTAGAAAATGGTGTGAATTAACAAGCAATAATGTATGTCATTAGCTTGTCCATCCCTAAGTCTCTGCTAAAATTGCAACCAGCTTAGCTTGGCCACCTTTGAGAGTGACGTACGCATCACATGCATTATATATATTTTCTCAGAAAAACATATAATTCCCTTCATCACGTTTTAATTTAAGTATGGATTAATTTTAATTATAACACCACTATTTTACTGATGTAGGAGTCTATAGTTACCGATACAACATTGTCTAACATTTCATTTTCCAACAGAATTCATGCAATGATTGTATAGCTTGATGAGGAATTAGCACTATAGTGGAATCGGAAATTTTTTTCTTTCTAATAATTATAATGATAGTAATGTGATGAGAGCGAACTATTCGACAGAGATCCAACATGATAAAACCAAGAATCCTATTGCTCCTAATAATGAGAGTGAAGATCATCCACAAAACCTTACAAATAATCAATTATTGAGTCAAAAAGAAAATAAGCATAAGATGAACTGGTGTGGTACCTAATTTTTGGAGGTTTAGAGTCATATATACACAATATATAATTCATGGTATAGGAAAATCAGTTACATGATAACAGATTCAGTTGTATATCAGTATTTGCTACATAAGTTAACGTTATACACTCTGTTTTCTCCTTCTCTGTTCTCTTCTCTGTTCTCTAATATATAAGTGCATTAAAATCTTGAAAATAAAACATGTGGTATAGGATTGATGCATGGAGAGAAAGGCAGTTATAATGGACGTAGAAAATATGTGAAGGAGTGGAGTAAAGAATATAATTAAAAGTAGAGAGTGGGGAGGGGGGTGATTGTACCTAAAAAGATTGGGAGACAGAAATTCCAGCAGTAACATGGGCTAATCACTCGTGTGTAAGGCCCCTCCAAACCCCATGTGCTTACCCTTGGTTTTTGTCTCACAAGGGAAAAGACAGAAACACCCCTGCTCGAAAATAAAAACAAAACAAGTTGGTGTAGCGATTGGTAGGGAGCATGAGCGTTTCCACCAAAGCCCGCTAAATGCGGCCCCCCTTTCGTCCTTTTCCCCGCTCTCCACAAGTCACTGTCTCATCCCTCTCCTCCAAACACTAACTTCTTTTCTTCTTTATTTTACTGCAAAACAACCTCTCTCTGTTTCTATTATAGTAACTATGCCATGCATGAAAGATGAAACACAACAACATTGCTTATCTACCAATAACTTGGTTTCTAATTGCACAATGCAACCTTATTACTATATATTTTCGATGCATGCAACAACTCATGAGATAGATGATAGGCTACCATATCTACCGCTTAAAAATTTAGGTGATACTCCAATCAAGATTTTATAATTATCATCGTGTAAAGATATTTTATTTTAACCATTAGATAATAGATTTTTGGACTTAATTTTCATATGCTATAAAAATGTTACATTTATTTAAAGTGTGATCACAGTTCGTAAACCAAGATCAAAACAAAAAGATGTATGTTTTAATAACAAATGGATTACGCATTGTGTAACGCTAATTTTTTGCTGGCAAAGTATGGAAATGAAGATACCAAAATGAATCAATTGGGTAGATAGGGAGGGTTTGGTTCATTATTCGGAAGAATAAATTACCATTTATATTCATAAAAGATATAGACGCTGACGAATGTACTCATATAAAAATAAAACGACAATTATAACCACAGAAGATTGTTTTTGTGTGCTAAGAGTACCCAAACGTTGATTACATAATTAGTCCATTAGGATACTTTTGGCACACGAAAACCATCTTTTATAGTTATAATTGTCAGTATCTATATCTTTTATGGGTATAAATGGTAATTTATTCTTATCCTAAAATTATATCTACAAACCGGACATAGTCTTAGCTAGCTTGATGTCGCCAGCCACGTATGTGTTCAATCAGCAGTATCATGAATGTATGGCTTTAATAATAATAAGTTCATACTAATGAATCTAGTGATCGATCAACGCCTACTTGCATTGTACATACACAATGAAAGTACAGCAAAATTGAAGAGGAATGGACCTCTTGTTATTACTATTGCTGATTAGGAATGAGATATATCATCATCAAACCAGGTACGTTAGTGTCAAAACAAAATACATACATGTTGGCTAATGATGGGGAATTAAGAAATAATTAGATAAATTATATACAACTTGGGTCGTTGTTGGAATTTGCTTTATTTAATCCGCAACTTCTACCCTTAATCAGGTTCTAGATTCCAATTTCGAGCTTTAACTTTTAGTTTACCTCAGCTTCTTCATGGTTGACTAAGGAAAATTAAATGACCAATATAGTCGCCGCCTACCATATTATAATCATTGGTTCTGGTTCCATTATATTCAAAATCAGTTATTAATATATAATATACATTAAAATATATATATAAACTAATTTTATCCTGTTTCAACACGTAAGTAGATTGATTTTTATTTTTATAATAAATGTTTGCTTCTAGTGGATA
>NC_029788.2:273353-277843 GCF_000816755.2 Arachis ipaensis | reverse complement strand
CTTTGTCCATTATAGGATAGCTCGGGATCACTCACTGCTACGCTTTTCTTATTTCTCTAATAAATTATTCTTTCTTTAATTATACTTTTATACACATAGAGAAGAGGGAAAAAAAAAGTATTTTAGTTCTAAAAACTATTTGTATGTTAACAAATCATTTTAGGGTATTTGATCCTTAAAACGCATAAGTACAATTCTTTTTTTCAATCTTATATTTTTTACATTTATAAAACAGTTTAATGATACCCGATTAATATGACTCTAAATTTTAGCTAACCATAATGATGTAGACAGTGTAAAGTATGCAACTTTTCAGAACATAAAGTCCAGACTCCAGAGGTAATAAATAAAAATGCAATGTATATATTCATGGAATTAGATAATCTTCTAGAAAAATGTATGATAGCGGGAACAACCCCTTCTTTTCTTTAATTTTTTATTTTCACAAAAACTATTGGATTATTTTGTATGACATATTCAACTTTACCCCACTTCAGGAAACATATCTTCACTCCATGCATTAAACTAATTTTCTCCGTCCATCGTCACTCTTTTATTTAATTTATATTTTATATGTTTGCTCTCTTTTCCCCTTTGAGTATTCTAGAGTGGTATATGAGGTGGGCGTGGTTACTTCTAAATTCAGATGACACGAAAGATAAATCACATATAATTGACAGGCTGCTCAACTCTTTTTATGTTCAAAGTCTAAGTCTCCATCCTTTAAAAAAAAGAAAAAATATATGGAACTAAGAGATGATCAGTTAAAAAGTAAACAATTTAACTAATTTATAATTATATTTAATTAATTTTATTTATTTTTAATTTATAATATTTGATATTAATTGCTTCTCACCCCAAATTAAAATTCTAAATGATACGTTAGAGAAATAGGGGCGGGAATCACGGAACTTCCAACAATCCCGATTCTTAGTATATAAAAAAATTTATAAAATATATAAAAGAACATCCATTTAGTATGAAAAAAAAAACATTCTGATACTTAATAGAAGAAACATCCTAATGCCTAGCATAAATAACCTGTTCAACTCTTTTTATGTTCAAAGTCTAAGTCTCCATCCTTTAAAAAAAAAACAAAAGAACTCTGCCACCTAGTGTTGTATTTTGTAATTTGTAACGTGCATTCCCTCAAAACAAAAAGTATTGTTATTAATTAGAAAACCAATACAAAAAAGGACAAAGGTCTCATAGGGACCCCGCAAATTTTATATATAAAAAAAAAGGCTAAGCTATCTATCTCTTCTCTTTTTTATGTATGTTGTCTAACAACAAAAACATACTTAAATAATAAAATTGCATTGTATATCACATTATTTTCTGATTTCATTCAATTAAACTTAGTGTATAAAAGATCAATACGTAATTAATCAGTTAATATCACATGGCTCTTATACGATATGTGATATATATGTTTAAAGAGAGTTATTGTGAATATATATATATAGAATGGTTGTGGTGTGGAAGTAATTGAAGAAAACAAGGGCTCTTTATGGGGTGGCATAAATAATAATGGCAGCTAGGAAACGCGTAATTGATGCATACAGCTTTGTAGATACTCATGCGTGTACTAAACGACTTTCAATTCGTGTCATCCACTTAATCCTCCAAATATCTAATAAATTCCTCAATCAGCATAACTAAAACCCTCTACTCTTCTCCTTTTTATTTTATTCTTTTTTCTCTTTCCCACACTAACCAACAAAGTTTAATCAAGCCCTTAAACAATTGTCATCTCTCTACCTACCTAATCATTAGTATTCAAATTTTATATGCGTATCTTTGGCTCATAGCATACCCCCTATACTAAATTGTTTATCTATTTTCCTATATAATAAACATGTCCAGGATTGAATAATCAAGATTTGTTAGTAATCTCATCAACTTTTGGTTCTACTGGTGGTGGTGTATGTATGTGCATCCCTAAAAGAGGTTGACTCATTGCTGTCTCTGAATAATATGATCAACTTTTTTATTTTATTATTGTAGCTAACTCTTGTTACAGGCTTGCTATATTTAATTTAATTAATATATTCTCAGTATTGTATGTGGCTAACAACCAATTAAGCTTAATGTTATAATGAGAAAGGGAGCACGGTAAGAAATAGTACTAAGAAATTAGTTAAAACAAGTATAGAGAATTTGGACCTAACTAAATTTTGGTGTATGTGTATTTTAATAAGCACACAATACATGATACATTGTCTCCAAAATAACTGTACTAGATGTAACAAGTGAATGTAGCGTGTAAATGAAGCCCATATCCGGGACCAAATAATGTAAGAACGCAATCAATTTGAAGAGCGAGCCTGGATGCATGAATATATAATAATCATCCTTTCTAGGGAGCGGTAATTAATTAATTAAGTACCCACCGGCATATATATACATACATGTCAACCTCCATTTTCTTGAGTTAGGCCAGAATTTATTATGGGCTCTCCAATAATGTTGTTCTGTTTTGTTGTAATCAGACAATCCGATTGGGGAATCTCAGGATTTTTTTTTTTAACTCAAAACATATAATAATATTACTATCGGACAAAATAATGTCTTGGTTTTATAGCATGCATTCCCATACATTAATTTCTTGTACTATTCTACACATCAGATTGGGACAGTACCACCGACCACATACATACATAAAGAGGCATCAATTACTACTGTTGCTTAATTTGTTGAAATGAATAAGGAATGATGAAGAGTGACAAGATTGTTTAATTATTGAAAAGAAATGTACATGATTAAAAATTGATGAAAGTTGCATGTGGAGTTATTTACTAGTAATTATATAGAAAGTATATACTAATAAGAAAGAGTAATTTTAATTTGAATAGTAGGGTTATGTTTTTGTGCATGATGTTGGATGTTATCTAGCAGGGTGAAAACTCAGGTGCAGTCGACTTTACGTGAAGTTGATAACTGAGAGTTATTAGATGATTTGATTGATTTGACTAAATTTTTATCTAACAGCTCTTAACTATCAACTTCACGTGAAATTGACTGTAATTGAGTTTTCACCATCTAGCAGGCATAGAAGTCGACAAGTTCGTCGAGGGACTCGGGTTGGGGATCGGCATTTTCCAGCATCCACAGCAGATGCTCGAAGAGGACGACCTCGCAGGCAACGCGTGTCGCCACTTGCTGAGGATCGTGCTCCTCACGTGACCTCTCCACCAGTTCGCGGAACACTGGGTGCTCCACCACGTCCGACGACACGCGGTACAGCCTCCGTGACTTCCCAACGTACACCGGGTGGAGCTCTTCCCCCTCCACGTCGTCTGCCACCGCGCTGCTGTTGTGCCGGCTCTGCTTGCTGCTCCCGCCGCCGCTGCTGTTGCTGCCAAATGAGTTCCATTTCTTCAGCACTGACTTCAGCTTTGTAAGCTTCCCTCCTTTTGCCATTTCTTAAATAAGCTTTTGTTTTCAGTAGTGAATGTGAGAGAGAGAGAAGGATGCTACATGTACATGAAAGTGCGAGCGAAGGTTCGTATATAAGGATAAGGGGTAGGGGGGAATGAGTCGAGGGGTGTAATCGTAATTGCAGCAAATTAAGGGTTTGGTAAATGCAAATTAAATAAAATTGGCAAATATGCGATGGACATGAGAAAATATTATAAGATAAGGGTTTGCAACAAATGGAATGAAAAGAATAATACATGCAATTAATTTAATGATAAGATTTTGGCCCGGGAAAACTAAATAGCAAAAAACAAAACAAAAAATGAGTAATCAGCAAGCAGCATAGGGTCAATACTGGACCACCAAAATAAAACAGGAAAAATAAATGATCAAAAGGTCAAAACTGGAACAATAAATATTGAAATAAAGCAAAGGAGAAAATACAATAGAAAAAGTCTATGGCCAACGTTTTTATTAAAATTTAGTCAATACTTACTTAACAAATAAAAAGTGAATAATTCTATATCATTAGATATAATTTTATACTAAAAATATTATTAATAATTAATTAATGACTATAAATTACAAAAATTATTAGCTCCTAATACTTCTCAATACAGTATTATTAACCGATTTATTATAATAAGGATAAGGAAAAGTATAAGAAGCCAATAAAATATTTATACAATGTGTACAATGGAGGTTTAGGGAGTATTAGAGATATAATCATTAATGTTATCTTTCTCTATCAGTTAAAACTTTTGAAATGAGTGGTATTATAACATGGTATTAGAGCGTTAGATCCGAAAAGTCAAGAGTTCGATTTTTTTTTTTTTGTGTGACGATCAAACTCATCTTATTTAACTATATGAACCAACAAAGTATTGGTCCTAAAAATTCATTATGACTCTCTGCTAATGATTTTCTAACCGTCGATTTACATTTATATGCAAAAGAAAAATTGGGAAAAAGTGAATTGTAACAAATTTTCCATTTCAGCATTTTTCGAGTAACTAAATTTTTTAATCATAGATAAGTCTAACAATATTTTATAAATTAAATAATATATA
>NC_029788.2:272304-273138 GCF_000816755.2 Arachis ipaensis | reverse complement strand
TCTCGAATTAATTTTTGTTAATGACGAATAAACCCATTTCATATTCTAAATTAACTCACAATCTATAGTTATGTGGCAGGTATATATAATTGTGAAAAATTGAATGATTTTCAAGAAACTCTAATAATAATTAAGACAGTAAAAAAAATAAGTCGGTGTTAGCTAGATTCAGTAAAACAAACTTATAGTTGAGATATTTATAAGGGAATTTGGGAACGAAGTCACTGGATCTTCTTCTTCCCCAGCTTCGTTATCAGGATGGTTTAATTTATCAGCTTATATTAAAAACTACAATCGTAATGCATGGATCAACTGAAGTTGGATTGAGATTGATATGCTGCAATTATTAGATCAAGTGTGTTTAATATCTTGGTGGGATTTTATCTAACATGAAGTTTTTCACTCATCTAAGTAATAGATGGTGTTAGAATATATCTATATAATTATTTTTTACCTGCGATAGGCCCACACACGTGCCATATGATGAAAACCTGTTTGAACTTTGAAGTAAACCTCAAAGACTACTGCTCCTTTAAAAATTATTCACTTTATATATAAAGTAAAACTTTCCTCTGACTACTAATCATTTATCTAAATGACATTTCGCCTCTTAATGAAACAAAAATGACATTGTGACTTCTAATAACTTATTTTATTGGACTTTTTTATTTTTATTTTTTTGTTGATCTTTCTATGAAATGTTAACGGATTTTATCCTATGTGTGACGATAATTGCTAACGTATCAAACATAGCATAGCAGCAAATGTAATTAACATCCCTAACACGCACACACCAAAACCCTAAGAATCTAATTCTAGTTTTGGTCTACATTC
>NC_029788.2:271460-272197 GCF_000816755.2 Arachis ipaensis | reverse complement strand
TATAATTCACGAATTGAAATTAGTTTGTTATTATTTATTACTTTATTTTACAAGTCATAAACTACTTTTTTTTTATGTTTTTGATTTTCGATAAATTGAGACTAATCGAATTTAAAATTTTGATTTGTTTTATAAAGTATGTTGTAGTAATTTAGAAATATTTTTTACTGTTAATGCATTACAAGGGACACGGAGATAGTGACGGTTTTTTTTGCTATTAGCTATAATGAGAAAAATTTTCGAAAATTGATTTCTATAAAAATTGAATTGATTTTCGATATAATTAAATAAAAAGAGATATTTAAAAAATTAGTTATATTAATTAATTAAAAAAATATTCACGTCCTCTTATAAATAAAATTATTATTAAGTATATATTTTTATTTATTATTTATTATTTTTAACAACCTAGCATTGCTAGTAAATAAATGACCCTATTACAAGATGTACAATAACGGCCATTATATATATAATGCACCAATCAATAGTAGGTAACATGCAACATAGTTTAATCATGATAAAATAGTTATTGGATAGGAAAAAAAAAGCGGGAAAATCTCATAGACCCTTTTTTAAGATTGCAAAAGTATTTTTATCGATTTGGTAAAATTTGTCGAATGTTTATGATTTTTAAAAGATTAGAAAAATATTTTGTATTTGATGAGTTTGGAAAACTCTAAATTAATATGTGTGATGACTAAACATTATTAAAATTAATTAATTGCAAAATTATTTGA
>NC_029788.2:253742-256933 GCF_000816755.2 Arachis ipaensis | reverse complement strand
CTCCTCTGAATCCAGCAAGTGTTAGCAAGCAAAAAAGGGGCTAAGATTCAACCCCCCTTCTCTTAGCCACTGAAACCATCAGTATTTAATATTTATTTTATTAGAGCTGATAATTTTATATCTTTATCAGGTGAAATATCGAAGCTATATATTATCAAAAACATAATATATATTGTTAACAAAACTATCTATAGAGTATTAAAAATATATCGAAGATGCTAAAAAGAAAGTATTCAACATAAAAGCAATATAACTTTATATGATAGCATTTTAAAAAATTTTATTATTGCTTAGATAATTTTATTAGCAGCAAAGTTATTTTTTATAGGTGAGTTACTTTATATATTAGTACTTGATTATATATTTATTATCAAGTATTTTTTTTTCCTTTGAATAATATAGTATATCCTTGGAACGGAGTTCAATTTATTGTTTTACACTTTGTCTTTTATTAATTATCAGTGACACTGAACTTCCAACAAGAAATAGTCTAGTATCCATTTTATTGTTTCTCATCTGGCACCGAAAGCGACAGACATGTGCAAGTGTTGCAAGGGTCTCTAACCTATTAATTTACTTTCTAATTAATAATTCTAGTTGTTAATTATTATATTAGTTACTTAATTGGTTTCACTCTGTATTAAATTATTAATAATACTTCCATGCACACAACCACGTTATACGTTTTCTTCTTGATTGCTCTCTTTGTATTTGTTTTAAATTTTATAATTGATACCAAGTACCAACCAAGCGGTTCTTATTAATACCTTCGTTAAATTAGCATCAATAATAACAAAAGGAAACTAATATTTTATAGGTCAGATTTTTTTTAACTTTAAAATGTGTTACCCATCCAATTATATATATGGATCGGATGATTGTGATTATCTTTAATAAGGTAATTTAAAAGAAGAAAAGTTACTTTAAATATAATTTGAGGAGACATCTTAGCAGCTAAATTTATTGTATGTTTATTTAATTTTCTTTTCTCTCATTTTATCATCTCATTTACTTTTTATTTTAATTTACTCGAATGAAGGTTGATTTTTTTTTCTATTTTTTCACCTTTTATTTTTAGACTCGTTAATCGGAATAATAACCTCTCTTCTAAATTCATCGCACTATATAAAAATGTATAAAAAATAGGATTGAGTTTTCATCAAACTCTGTTGTGCAAGTTCAAGAGGAGAAGGTGAAGAAATTAGAGAAAAAAAAAAATTAAACTTCATTCATGGTAAAACAAGATGAGAAGCAAATGAGATAATAGAATGAGAGAAAAAAAAATAAATTAAAAAAGATAGACATATGAAAATGCTTAATTACAGAAATTATTAGTTTTACAAGGTGTTTATATACAAATTACATATAGAAAAAAGAATGAGTAAAATGAATGAATAACTAACTTAACTACTTAACTAATTTCTAACTAATTTTGTCAGCTAGTATTCCTAATTTCTGTTAATAAACATACAATAAATTCAACTCCAAAAAAGGTTTAGACCGAGAGAATTTTGAATTATCACTTAAAAAAGATATTTCTTCAAATACTGCATACACAAGAAAGATGATTAATATGAATACATACATGGCCTAAAGCAGAAGAAATTAAACTCTGAAAAGAATAAGGAAAATTTCAAATGTAGCATCCTTTTGTGCCACAACCATCGAACTATATCTAAAATATAAGATGTTCATTCCATAAGAGATTGTTATTCTGTATACCAAACCAATAATGCCAGAAAATTCCAGGTAACCCACAATTAATGGTGCTCCAACTGTGTGGTGTTGAAAATTTAGTCTCTAATTTACTATTTAGTAATTCACTACCTTCAAATGAAAAAGTTATGCACGTCATATTCATATGCCCATACGAGTGACAATTTTTTCTTCAATGCTGGATGGCGGCGGAAACGTATTAATAAAAATAAAGAAATAAATTTATATTTTAAATTATTTACTAAAGTAATTAGTTCTGAGTTATTTAAGAAAAAATTAGTAGAAGCTGACAATGACACGCGGCATTCGGGTAGCGGAGGCATGTGAGAAACACATGGGCTCAAGCATATACATATATATATGGTTGAACAACCGTCTTAGATATATAAAATGATCAATTAATGAAGCCATGTCACCCCTACATATAGCCATGTGAATCTCGTACATTTTGCCATTGCTCTCTCTATGTATCTCTTCTCTGTACTATGAATGTCAAGCAAAATTTATAACCATAGATACACTTTTTTATTATTTAATGCAAGTATATCTGATTTTGGATCTTCATGCTTGAAAAAACATACAGCAATATAATCCTTAGGGGAAATGGGAAAAAAATTCTGTCAGGTGGAAATCATACATACTAGCTTGATTATGTACATAAATTCTCTCCATTATTATTATCATTGATCCCATTTATGTTTGAGAAACAAATAATGTAGGAATCGGACATTTCTAAACCTCCATTGTACACATTATACAAATATTTTATTGGTTCTTTATACTTTTTCTATTATAAAAATCTATTTTAATTTTTAGATTGAAATTAATCCAATAGTCGTTAATTCATGATAATTATTTTTTAACCTCACACTTGCCTCATTATTATTTATAAAGCTAGCTGATAAGATCATTATACATCAGTTACAAATTATAATTCGGTCATAAATATTATAGATTGGTTGTCCCATAAATAGTATCATGGGGGACCAATAACATATATAATATTAAAAAATTATGCAAAAAATTATATAATGTAAAATGCATTACAAAAATATACTGATAGAGAATATATTTTAAAGTACAAAAAATATATATATACTTTTTATTAACGAAGTGGTCGATTCCTCATTTCATAAAATTCATCGATAATAGAATTTATGTCAAATTTTTCTGCAATTTTCTTTTCAATATAATTAAAAGACAATTAGCAAGAAATTTATCTTTTATTTTGTTTCTGAATTATTCTTCACAATATTCATAGCTGAAAAAGAACTCTCAGTTGTAGTAGTTGAAACAGAAAAAATTAATACCAAATGAATCAAGAAGGATACTCACAAGAAGAAAAAAATCTACTTTATGGGAATTGAAAATTTTTATTTAATTAAAAAATATTAGTAATAATATCTTTTCATATTTTTTTAATATTGTTACTTACTTTTTAGATATTAGAAATCATTAATATTTAGGTTAGACTG
>NC_029788.2:247667-253723 GCF_000816755.2 Arachis ipaensis | reverse complement strand
AAAAAAGCTGGGGTCGAGGCCTTCACTCGCCCCCCGTAAGTCCGTCCCTGGTTGTCAATAACTGACCTTCAAACGAATACCAAAACGTCAAGTATGTTATTACTCTTCGCTTAAAATATCATTATTAAGGTAGCGTTTGGTGGAGAGACAGAGACGGAAAGACTGAGACTGAGAGACACAGACTAAGAGACAGAGATTGAAATAAATCTCAGTATTCTGTTTGGTGCAAAATGGGAGACAGAAATTGAAACAAGAATGAAACTCTAATTTAATTTGCACAAAGGGTAAAATTGGAATTAATTAATTGAAATGAAAGTATTTTAGGTATAAAATGTTATTAAAGTTTCAGTCTCCATCTCTAAAAATTTCAGTCCCCTATGTCCCTACTTTTTGGAGGTACTGGAATACTAAAATTTTAGAGACAGAGACAGAAATTTTAGTACCAGTCTCTAAACTAACAAATACGATACTGAGTCTCAGTCTCTCAATCTCTGTCTCAGTACCTCAAAACAAACGCTACCTTAGAGACACAACGATTACTTTTCATTTTTAGATATGAAAAAAATGACAAGAAGATTTTTCTATTCATTGCAATTTGCAAAGATTATTATTCATTTACAGATTTAAATATCGTAATATTTTTGCAGGTATTTCAATATTATAACTCATCATCCCAACAGAAAATTTAAAGACATTCACCGACAAACGAGTTATACACCGACCAACCTCCACAAAAACACTAGCAAACAAATTACACGTTATAATATTGGAAATAAGTAGAGTTATCAATAAAAAGAATGAAACAGCTCGCATTATCAATCCAACTTTGCATTGGATTTATTTCATGTCGTAATACAAATTCAAATATAACAAGAATGTATATCAGAAGAAAGATATTGATTTTGCATGTTTGTTAAATTGTATCGATCTATCGCCGAACAGAATTTTGTCGTCTTATGACTCGGTTACAGGTGATGATTAATAGAGAAAATTGTAATCCGCGCACGTTCAACAATATAGTTATTGTGTATCAGAGAAAGCACAACAACATCATTATTATCTTAAATATAATTAGAGTTGTTTTATTTGAAATGGAATTATTAGGAGTTGGACTACTCTTAAGGGGAACAATTTGGTTTTTGGTCAGAATCAATGAACAGAAGTCGATCGACCAAATAAATAATAATGCAATTTAACTTGATTGTATAATTATTGGAGACAAAATTGTTTATTGAATGGATTAAATCTGCTAATGAATCCTAAATTCTGTATTCATAGAAAGGGACAAGATAGCGGGATTGAAGAAATGAAGAGAAAAAGAAAATAATATATGGATGATGATCTCATTGTAATGAGAGAAGCATGTGTATGTAGTGTGTAGTGTGTGTTATATGCTATGATGTCCGGACACTGATACGGATATGGGACACACACGACACGAGATACACGGACACGCAAATTTTAAAATCTTACATATAACATGGGGACACACATATATATAAAATATAAAGTATTTTTAGATAAATTGTAATGATATTTTGATATTTTATTAATATTAAAATATAAATTAAAATTTTTAATTATTTTTAATGTCTTATTTTAATTATATCAAGTATTTAAAATATTTTTTGTTTTAATAAATAATAATATATACTATATCTAAATTTATTTTAAAAATATATGTTAAGAATAAGACTGGACATGCGAACACGTGATGGTATTTAGGTGTGTTACGGTTGGACACAGCAGACACGCGTGTCGGACGAGTGTCGATAAGTGTCGTGTCCGAAATGTATTCAATACACAGACACAATAACTCAGAGAAGTGTTATATGGGATCATGTACTGTTGGGTCATCAGCAGCCAATTTTTCCCATGTGATTGATGTAATAATCACCAATGATATTAATCATCATAATATTATAAATGAATATACATACTATAGTATGGGCTTTGAAGGCGATAAAGGGTGACAAATTTGGATGGCTTCATATATATACTATATTAATTTTCATGTGTATGTTGCTGCGTGCTGATCAACAGTCAGCTTTGCCACGCCATAATGACTATACACATTAAAAATTAATATAAACACAGATTTAAAGGAATTTTCGAAATATATTAATGTTAGGTAAACAAAAAAATAGTCAGAATTTGCCTTATTTAGCATTAATTAATTGTCGCAACAATTAATGAATGCTAAATAAAGTAAGTTATGACTGTTTTTGGCTGATTTTCTTGGAGGCCACTCAGATAAACACGCCTAAAACGTCTTTTTTTAAAGATGTCTTTATGTTGTGTTTTAATTCGTTTTGGTATAATTTATTCGGTGTTCCTCATCACATATTATTAAATTTCTCAAAAGATTTTCTTTCCAAAAACAATAAAAAACATTTAATTTGGACTAAAACAAAAAAGGTAGTAGATTAACTATTAGATTTTTTTTTAAAAGATTATTTACATAAAAAAATATATCACATTCATCAAAATATATATATATATATATAAGCTCTTAAAAAATTTTATAAATAAAAAAATAATTAATTTTATACGTATAATATATAAAATAATTACTATATTATTATTATATTATAGATTAAAATTTACTAATTTAAATTTTGTTTTTATTTTTAATATAAGCATTAGAAATCATTAAAACAACTAAATGGTCAACTTAATTACCATTATTATATCCATAGTTGTAAAAACCGAACTGGATCGGTTGGTTCGACCAAAAAATTAGTGAACCGGACTAGAACTGGATTATAGTCCAGTTCGGTTTACTATTTGGACTGGTCTAACCAAACTGGTCTGTTTGAAAAAATTTTTAAAATGTCTCCACAAGGTCTCGAACCAAGAACCTTGGAGCAAAAGTAACCTCTACTTGCCACTTAGCCATTGCACTTCTAAGTACTATATTTGACAAATACTAATTATATAGTATACATAAATATCTAATTTAATTTAATTTTTGTTTTTTCTATTTTTAAAATTAATTATATTTTTATTATATACCATTATTAATATAAATATAAATTTCACTAAAAATTTATTAATTTACTTGATCTATTTTATTGCTAGTATTGTGATTAAGGTTATTTGTTTTGATGTTAGTGTTAAAATCTATTGATATTATAGTTAGATGATAGGCTTTGTGAATTAATTATTTTTTTATTGTGTCAAAATAAGATGCTATTGTAGTATTAAAATTTTATGGTTTTTTTTATATTAGTTATTTTTAGAAGTTGAGACTTGATTCTTCATAAAATGTTAGTGAAGATATGCATTTCAAATTTTAATTTTAAGTTTTTAACTATTTTATATTTACGTGATACCAGTTTTATCGGTTCAACCAGTGATTTATCAGTTGAACCAATAAACCAGTGAACCAATAGCTTGATCGGTTCGATCACTGGTTCAGTTCTAACAATTATATTTCAATCTAATTTCAAAAATTTCGATTTACTCAATTTAATAGTTATGACTCACAATTGGTTCCTAATCAAGTAATAACAAATTATGTCTCCCAATTGGTTCCTAATCAGTTCTAACAATTATGTCTCCCAACTTAATAGTTATGACTCACATTGGTTCCTAATCTTATTTTTGTCACTGTCTCACAAAATCGTTAACGACATGCTGAAATGGACTAACGACTGCTACATTATACATTCTAGTGACTATTTGATGTGACAATTGAAATTTTTTTACCTTATTTTTTATTTTCAACTAAACACTTAAAACCCTAATATGAGTTACGGATACCTAAGTTAATAAATCAAACTAAGTAAATCGAAACTTTAAAAATCAGATTAAAGCTCGAATATAACTTCAAAACAGAACTTTAACTTATGTAGTGATTAATTTAAATGAAAATCAAATAAATCAAAATTCAACATAATTTTTATAAATATTTTTAAATTCGAAATTTCTATACCAAAATTAACTAGGATTTTTCTTTAAATTAAAAATTTAATGAAATAGTGACTTTAATTATCTTAACCAATGTCCTAATTAATTGCTTTTATGTCTTAAAAAAATCGTATATGAGAAAAAAATAATTAATTTGTCTACTTTAATAAATAGTTATTTTACTAAAATGAAAAACTATTTTTTTAAAATTTTTAAGAACTAATTAATATTATATATATTTTGTTACACTACATTTAATTATAAAAATTTTATTTATTTCTAATACTTATATTAAAAATAAAAAAAATTAAATTAGTGAATCTTAATCTATAATATAATAATAATATAGTAATTATTTTATATATTGTACGAATATAAATTAATTATTTTTTTATTTATAAAAATTTTTAAAATGTTAGTGAAGATATGTATTTCAAATTTTAATTTTAAGTTTTTAACTATTTTATATTTTATATTTACGTGAGACCAGTTTTATCGGTTCAACCAGTGATTTATCAGTTGAACCAATAAACCAGTGAACCAGTAGCTTGATCGGTTCGATCACTGGTTCAGTTCTAACAATTATATTTCAATCTAATTTCAAAAATTTCGATTTACTCAATTTAATAGTTATGACTCACAATTGGTTCCTAATCAAGCAACAACAAATTATGTCTCCCAATTGGTTCCTAATCAGTTCTAACAATTATGTCTCCCAACTTAATAGTTATGACTCACATTGGTTCCTAATCTTATTTTTGTCACTGTCTCACAAAATCGTTAACGACATGCTGAAATGGACTAACGACTGCTACATTATACATTCTAGCGACTGTTTGATGTGACAATTGAAATTTTGTTTACCTTATTTTTTCTCAACTAAACATTTAAAACCCTAATATAAGTCATAGATACCTAAGTTAAAAAATAAAACTAAGTAAATTGAAATTTTAAAAATTATATTAAAGCTCGAATATAACTTCAAAACAGAACTTTAACTTATGTAGTGCTTAATTTAAATGAAAATCAAATAAATCAAAATTCAACATAATTTTTATCAATGTTTTTAAATTCGAAATTTCTATACCAAAATTAACTAGGATTTTTCTTTAAATTAAAAATTTAATGAAATAGTGACTTTAATTATCTTAACCAATGTCCTAATTAATTGCTTTTATGTCTTAAAAAAACCGTATATGAGAAAAAAATAATTAATTTGTCTACTTTAATAAATAGTTATTTTACTAAAATGAGAAACTATTTTTTTAAAATTTTTAAGAACTAATTAATATTATATATATTTTGTTACACTACATTTAATTATAAAAATTTTATTTATTTCTAATACTTATATTAAAAATAAAAAAAAATTAAATTAGTGAATCTTAATCTATAATATAATAATAATATAGTAATTATTTTATATATTGTACGAATATAAATTAATTATTTTTTTTATTTATAAAAATTTTTAAACGCTTGAGCTTGTTTTATATATATATATATATATATTTATGAATGTGATATATTTTTTTATGTAAATAATCTTTTAAAAAAAATCTAATAGTTAATCTATTACCTTTTTTGTTTTAGTCCAAATTAAATGTTTTTTATTGTTTTTGGAAAGAAAATCTTTTGAAAAATTTAATAATATGTGATGAGGAACACCGAATAAATTATACCAAAACCAATTAAAACACAACATAAAAAAATCTTTAAAAAAAGACGTTTTAGGCGTGTTTATCTGAGTGGCCTCCGATTTTCTTTGGTTACCAAACATTTTCATAAAGATAGAGTGAGTATTTAGTTAAAAAAATTACAAAAATGAATCATTTAACGGGCTCAATTTAATTAAGCATGATTTAAAAAAGTTAGGCACTGAAATAAATGAACTATTTATTCTGTTTAAATTTGTTCTCGTCCTTTTTCCTTCTCTTAATGTGTCAAGAGTTTTTTTAACTATCAAATACAAATATCTCATGTTCTAATCAAAATCTCTTAAGTTTCCATCTAATAACCTATTATCAAGGGCAAAAAATTGACCCAAAGTTCATAGTATAGTCCAAAATTGATTTTTTTTTAATTTCATAATTAAAAATTATCTAGTAAAAAAAATAAAAATAAAAATATATTAAAAAAAGTCT
>NC_029788.2:240782-247642 GCF_000816755.2 Arachis ipaensis | reverse complement strand
AAGTAAAATTAATTATTAATAATAAATATATACGTAATAAAATAAAAATAATAAATTGTTTTAAATAAAATTATTATAAAATCTTCATTTATATAAATTTTCTCACTTTTGTCTATAATAATCTTTTTTTTACATCAATATAATTTATTTATTTATTATTTGGTATAAATCTACGGATATGTGAATCAAATCCACGAATATATATGTGATATTCGTAACCCAACTCAATTAAAGTGTGGATTATCACGTGGAATGGATCATATTTGCAAATATCGAATCAGATACTGACAAATATCGTAGATTTATGGATATAATTGGATCGTCTCTATTTTTTAAAACAATTAAAGAAGTAAAGTATAATCTCTTACCTTTAATTTTATAAGTGGGACCAAGTACAAATACGAGAGAGAGTAATTGAGGGTTAAAGATTACACTTTACACTCTCAATTTTCCCTATTTTTTTCACATGCAAAGCTAGTTTCCTTTGTTGTACATCAACATTGCATGAAGATTAATTTTTTTTGTTTTTGGGACATGGAGATTAAATTTCTTTAAACAAAAAATATCTTTTGTTTTTGGACAAGAAACTATAAATGACTTGGTAACACACACATACATATAAAGACAAGAGAAAGGCCTCTATGATTTTGGATAAACAAGGATTATAAAATTTAGTGGAGGCCCTTTTTTCCTTTTTGGTGTAATTTGTAGGTGAAAGTATCCTACAAAGTGTGGAAGACGCAAGGGGTCCAATATAAATGGGCCTTTGGGCCTATAAATGAGGACCCTCCCTAGTCCCTACAAAACTCTAGAACTTGGGAGGAGACGAGAGATGATGAATTGAGTGAGAGCAATGTATATATAGTTGATGGTAACATGCGGTGATGAGTTTAGCCATGTAAGAGACGATTAAATTAAATTTGGACCGTAATCTTGTTGAATGTTGAGGGAGGAACCATAAGCTAAGCCATATAATTAATTACAAGAGGAACCTCCCTCCATCAAAGCCATATTCAACCTACCATGACCCTCACTTCTTCTTCTTCTTCTTCCTCCAATTTCACCTTCGACTTCAACCCTCATCTTTCTTCTAAACCTTTTCGGCCACGGGAGTTTCGCGTTTTCAGGCGCCCAAGGCTGAAGCATAAGCATAAGCACAAGCGCATGGCCATGCCCACACTACTCGCCTGCTCTATGCCACCAGAATCTTCACCCTCCCCCTTCGAGAATCTCTTCCAGAGCTTAATCACGCACTACCCTTCCGTCAACTCCCTTGATTTCATCACTCCCGCCCTCGGTTTTGCCTCCGGCGCCGCACTCTACATCTCCCGCATTAATTCCCCCAAGAAACCGCTGCCCGCTCCCGATATTGGCGAGTGGATCCTCTTCTCCAGCCCCACGCCTTTCAACCGCTTCGTTCTTCTGCGCTGCCCTACGGTGTCCTTTGAGGCCGACGCCAGCCAGAAGCTCGTCACGGAGGAGAGGCGTTACGTCACCATCAACAGCGGCAGGATCGAGGTCAGGGATTCGGAGTGTGACGAGAAGGCGGAGTGCTTGAGCTTCCAGAGAGTGTGCGTGAGTACAGAGGATGGAGGTGTTGTTTCGTTGGATTGGCCTTCCAATTTGGAGTTGGAAGAGGAGCGTGGTTTGGATTCTACTCTGCTGCTTGTTCCTGGAACTACAGAAGGAAGCAATGAGAGGAACATAAGGAGGTTTGTGGTTGAATCTCTCAAGAGAGGCTTCTTTCCTGTTGTCATGAATCCCAGAGGATGCGCCCGTTCACCCCTCACCACTCCCCGGTATCGTTTTTTTTCCCTTCTTCATTGATGCTTATGCTATGTATTTATTGCATTTGCATCAATCAATAATCCACTCATGTACAAGTAGTTAGGGATTCAGAATCAACCAAAGGGTTATGATATGTACTATTCTTTCCCTGTGTAATATATTGGAATGGCCGAATGGGAGTACCTTATATTAATGGTTAAGATAGGTGAACATGGTAGGGACTTCTTAACTACTTTATGTTATGTAGGTTATTTACGGCTGCTGACAGTGATGATATCTGCATAGCTATAAACTATATCAACAAGGCAAGGCCTTGGACAACCTTGATGGGTGTTGGCTGGGGATATGGTGCAAACATGCTGACAAAATACCTGGCAGAGGTTGGGGAGAGAACACCGCTCACGGCAGTCACGTGTATAGACAATCCTTTTGATTTGGATGAAGCTACAAGGACATCACCTTACCATAATATTTCCGATCAGAAACTCACCAGTGGACTCATAGATATTCTACAAACCAATAAGGTAAACTAGTTACTTTCATTCTTTACTTAACCTGCATTGAGATAACCCATGCAATCTGATTTCACATATGCATTTGTATTCTATTATATGTCACATATCTCTTAACAGCATTTATTATGATTTCTCTGGAAATCATTCTATACAAACATATCAATCTATAGGCACTGTTTCAAGGCAAAACAAAAGATTTTGATGTGGAAAAGGCTCTGTTGGCAAAATCTGTACGTGACTTTGATGAAGCAATATCTATGGTATCTTATGGGTTTGGAGCAATACAAGACTTTTATTCAAAATGCAGCTCACGGAATGTGATTAGGGATATCAAAATTCCTGTTCTCTTCATACAGGTAAACATGCATTACTTTTTATGCCAACATCTCCATTATGTTCTATATGCATTACTTTCATGTGATTTGTTATTTGCCAAGTGCTAACTTCCCTATGCATGCATGCAAATCCACAAGACTTACCATTATGTAATTTTATCAGAGTGATAATGGGATGATTCCAGCTTTCTCAGTTCCACGCAATCTGATTGCAGAAAATCCATACACAAGCCTGCTCCTATGTTCTTGTTCACCATCTAGTGTTATTGATACTGACAGGTCTGCTATGTCATGGTGCCAGCTTCTAACAATCGAGGTAAACCTCTCTTGCTATCTAATTATGCATGACCATGTTGTCTTATTTATTTATTTATTTATTTTATTTATTTAAATATATTTATTATTCCTCAAGTTTGGAATTCTTCTAGCCGTGTCTTTTCTATTCTATTGTTTTGAGTGTTATTTTATGTGTGTTATATTTGTAGTGGCTCACAGCTGTGGAGCTTGGACTCTTAAAGGGACGTCATCCTCTTCTGACAGATATAGATGTTACCGTAAATCCTTCTAAGGGACTGGCTGTTGTAGAGGAAATAAGACCGGATAAGAATGATAAAGCGAGGAAATTGTTGGATCTTACTCGATCGGATGCATTTAATGGATATTTGGTTGATCCTACTCAAGATTTTCTCGAAGAAAGTAATACTGATGCCAACCTCAATGTCAGGCCCAAACAGGATTTACAAAGTAATCTTTACCATGAAGATATGAGATTGCAAGTAAAAAATGGTGCTTTACAGGAGACAAGCTCCACTGATGCCAAACTAATTCAAGAAGGGAATGTCGGCTCTATAGATGGTGAAAATGGTCAAGTTCTACAGACAGCACAAGTGGTAATAAATATGCTTGATGTTACCATGCCTGGTACTCTAACAGAAGAGCAGAAGAAAAAGGTAAAGTTTAATGTGTTATCTGCGAGGTGCCATTTCTTTGTTTGTCGGGTTTATTTATGTTCTATCACACCATTGTTTCTTCACCTTCCCCCGTATTGGTAAATGTATACACAAATATCCCTCCTGCGGTTGAAGCTTTTCCTTTAATCATATCAAAGATTCATATCATTCTGAATTGAATTGTAATTCTTCATGTTTATTTTTTGATAACAGTTTCTGATCATTTGACTATTTATTTTATATAAATTTTCAAAATTGGCTATTATTCATTCTTTGCTCTTATGGACTTGGTTAATTGGATGTTAAAGTTTCAATCAATTACCAAAAACTTTTGGACTATTGGTCTACGAGAATATGATTATGTTATTTTGTCCCCCTCCCTCCCCCTTTTTTTTTTATGTTTATGTGGCTTCATGATGTTTCATGTTGTTTAGAGGATAAAAATCTCACTTTTATACTAGTGTATGCTTTGCTAGAAATAGTGTCTAACTTATGGCCTTTAAAAACAGGTGTGGCATCGGTTGGTTTTCTACATCGATTTGTATACAATGATATATTTACTTGTATGCTTGCGTAAATTTTAGCTTGGCTTTAAAGTTTTGTATTGCGGTGACGTTTGTTACTAATTTGAAGGTATTAACTGCTGTGGGTCAAGGAGAGACACTCATGAAAGCTTTGCAAGATGCTGTGCCAGAAGATGTTCGTGGGAAGTTAACAGATTCTGTGACTGCAATTATGCATGCACGTGGGTCTGAATTGAAGTTTGATAAGATTCTTCATATTCCTCAGTCCCGCGAAGCATTATCAGGTAAAAAGAACCAAGAAAAATCCAGAGTATCATCAGGTACTGAAGGTGTGTTAGCTGATCAGTCCTCATCGAATCAGATGAAAAAGACTAGTGGTTCTGTTGGTGGCTCTGACAATGTATCAGACGGCACGGGCAAGCCTGCTGGAAAAACAGAAACAGAAGTTCTTCCCTTGGAGAAATCATCAAATTCAGGAAATTTAACCCAATCTCAAGAATCCGGCAATGAAGTTGGTTCTTCTAGTACTTCTAGGGCGGAAACTAGTGAGTCTAGAGACAATAATGGCACCGAAGAGGAGTTAAAAGAAAAAAACACTGATATTGATCATGGTGAGAAGGGATCTGAAACAGGTGCAAAACCATACACTCCGAACCAACCTGCTGAGGTAGTTCGCATTGAAGCAGAAGCTGGTGCTGAACAGAAAAACCCAAACAGTGAAATGGCTAGAACAGACATGAAGGAAGAGAGTAATGTTCAGAAGGTTGAGCAAAAAAGTCAGGATCTCTCAAATGATCAAAGTAAAATGACATTAACAGATGCAAAAGATCTGTCTTCGCCTCCTAGGCCCTCTGAGCACCAAACAACAGAAGGGGAAGGTGATCAAAGTAAAATGACGTTAACAGATGCAAAAGATCTGACTTCGCCTCCTATGCCCTCTGAGCACCAAACAACAGAAGGGGAAGGTAATGATAGTGAGAAGAAAGACAACAAAAATACACAGCATATTTCACATCAAACTAACTCAACTAGATCTGATTCTAGTTCTGCTGCCTTTAGTGTTTCTCAAGCATTGGATGCCTTAACCGGGATGGATGATTCCACCCAAGTGGCTATCAATAGTGTGTTTGGTGTAATAGAAAACATGCTATCTCAGCTTGAGCAGAGCTCAAACAACAAAGGTGAAGACAAGAATGGAAAAGACTTTGAACGGGAGTTAGGAGAAAAGAAGCATTCTGATGATCAAAGCATGGATTCCAAGACATCTGGTGGTTCTTCTGGCAAAAATCACAACAATGCCGTGTGCTTGGAGAGTTATTCTTGTGATAAAGGGGAACAACTAACTAATACCCTCAACACAACTAACAGGAGCGGAGTCTTCAATTCTGAAAATTGTGACTCTGAAAACCATATAGTTCATAAAGGAACTAATATGAATAGTCAATTGATTGACCAAAGATTTCTCTCTCATAAATGGGATGGACAACAACCAGTAAATAGAATGCCACTCTTATATGGGGACTCTCCCTATAATGAATACCTCCGTAAATGTCTTGTTTCAAAGATTCCTTCCAAATCACTTGATTTAGACACCACAACTGCATTGTTTCTTGACTACTTCCCAGCAGAAGGTCAATGGAAGCTCTTTGATCAACCACAAAACATAGAAAATGCTGCTAATTACCCTGCAACTAGCGAGGAGGCTGTATTAAAGATGAAGGCCCACTCATCTGCAAAATCTTCTGATGCACAGGAGTATATTGAACCATCATACGTAATATTAGATACTGACAAAAAACAAGAACCTATCGAAGAGTTCGTGTCATCAGACACTATGAATGAGGTGATTGATACAAGTGAGCAGTCAGAGGAATTGATCCAATTTGTGAAAAAGAGAGTATTAGATGCTTTGAAGATAGAAGTTGGTCGCAAGCTGAATGCATCAGAAATGAATGAAATGAAATTGATACTTGAAGTAGATCTCGAACATGTGGCGAATGAGATATCACTTGCTGTTGCACATAGTAAGGTGCAATTATGTACAGAAGGTCAATTTCATATTGTACAGGGTGATGCAGAGAAAATTGGAACTCTTGATGGGGAGCATATCATTGGTGTAATTTCATCCTCTGTTCAGGAAACGGGTTACCTGAGACTAGTGATGCCTGTTGGTGTTATTGTAGGGTCCATCTTAGCTGCCTTGAGAGAATATTTTAATGTAACTACGCTTCAAGATAATGTACAGAGAGTATCTCATAGTGATGAAAATGAGGAAAAACCTGGCAAAAAGAATTATGGCAACGTCACTGTTGCTGAGATAGATCAAGTGCCCCTAGAGAAGAGTAGTTTGGAGAATCCCACCAAGAGAGAGGAGGCAGAAAGTATATCAGAAAATTCGAGCAAAAATACTGTCATGGTTGGCGCTGTTACAGCTGCTCTAGGTGCTTCTGCTCTACTTATGCAACAAGAGGTATTAGTTCCATCAATTCATAATGGTTTCTGCCTTCTTTGTTGCACTGTAAACATCTATACATGTAGATATGGGTTATTTTTTTGTCTTAGTATTTGATCTATTTAACTATATTTTGGATATAGGTAATTAGGAATGACATTGAAGCATTTCAGTATGTGCTCAACTGCTCACAATTCCTTTTAGGAAACCTGATGTTAAGAATACCTTAATGTATCTATTCCTTTTATATTGTACATGATCTTTTTTTTTTCCCTCCCCCCCCCCCCCCTCTTTTT
>NC_029788.2:226091-240507 GCF_000816755.2 Arachis ipaensis | reverse complement strand
CACTCTCATGGTCATTAATCTGCATGCTGACTCATTTATTATTTAGTGTTTCCCTTTGTACTTCTGTTTCGCGTAAGCATTTACTTTTTCCTAAAGTTTCTATTGATGTCAAACCATATTGAGCTGTGTATATCCCAAAATTCAGTGTGGTGAAAGCCGTGAAGCAGACTGATTACTAGTTTGCTAAGTTAAAATAAAACTGCTGGTTTGTTGAGAAAGAGTTGTCTGAGTTTGATATTTCTGTTCCAGGATCCACAACAAGGCAGTGGAACTGCTGAAAGATCATCATTGCCTTTGAAAATCAAGGATCAACATCAAAAGGGACCAAAACAGTTTGTAGAAGAGGTCTCTGAGAAGAACCAGAATAACCTAGTTACAAGCCTTGCAGAGAAAGCAATGTCAGTTGCTGCTCCAGTTGTACCTACTAAAGAAGGTGGTGAGGTGGATCAAGAGAGGTCAGAAGATGCATAATATACCAAGACACATTGACTTCCTCTTCTTTTACATTTTCTTTCTAATAATGATTTCTCACAACTTGCCGTTCTTGAACAGGCTGGTTGCAATGCTTGCTGATTTAGGACAGAAAGGTGGTGGCCTGTTGAGGCTAGTTGGAAAAATTGCTTTACTATGGGGTGGTATACGTGGAGCAATGAGTTTGACGGACAGGCTTATCTCTTTCTTGCGTATAGCTGAACGCTCCTTATATCAGAGGTAAATTGAACTGGTCAACATTCATTACTACAATGTTTTCATGCAGTGCTGCAAGTGCTTGTCTGTTCATTTTGGGATAATGGGATAGATGATGGAAACTGTGATGATTCAGCCACAATTATACTGTTTGTTAACTTTAGTTGAGAGCCACATGTTAACTTTTGATAAGCAATTTTTTGTTAAACATATGTAAGAGATCTTCAAGAAATCTGAAGATAATAATTTTGCTGCCTGCCATCCTAACCTAAAATTCTACCACTAGATTTATTAAAAAAACACTTGAATTAGCTATAAGGCAATGCAAAGATTGTTGTCTATTTTTAGTGTATACACACTGAAGAATTTCATGGTGGTTTGACTGAAGTGTAGGCCTCAGAAATAGTCTTAACTAGATTTAAATTCGCACATACAAGGATATAAATGAGAATATTCTTTGGTATTAGAAAATAAAGTAATTTAAAATGTTTAATAAAATATTTTCTAATAGAATTATTTAATCTAATTTTAAAATATATAGTAAATACTGTATTATATACAAATATATATATTTTGTATAAATCTACATAAAACCTATTTTGACTTTTTTTTTCTTCTTCTCTAAGTATTGATTTAAAAATGATTCACAAATATATGGATTTACTTCTTGCATTCTAACATTTTTAGTATAGGAGTGAAAATATGTATAATACTCAAATAATGACAAATATTTTTATTTCAGTTCTATTCATTTATGAATATACACAATTTTTAGTTTTTACATAGTGTTTTCAGTCTTTATGTCATTAATATAATTGGTTGTCAAATTTTATTATCATTATTAAAAGCTTCTAAATGAATATGATATTTTCTGTGTTGTTAAAAATTAAATTTAGTATTAACGTGATAATTTTATATAGAACTTAAAAAATTTTACTGTCATTAGCTTACTTTAATAATATTTTGATCTCTTCTTTATATAATTTTCATAATTTTATAAAATAAAGTTTACTCAACAAATAGGACATGCAATATTAGAATTTAAACCATTGAAATGAACTTACATCTTCTATAATATAATTTCTTTTATATAATTGAAGAATTCAATGTGAGAAATTATGAAATTGATGATAGGTTAGTTACATAATACTTAGGTGTCATTAGCCTACTTTAATACTACTTTGATCTCTTTTTTTTGTATAATTTTATAAGAGTTTAATTTTGATGCACTGACAATGTAAAGCGTTTTACAAAGTCGTGCAATCACATCCATTCTTTTGGATGACTATCACGCAGTCAATGTGAAAGGTAGTTATTTTTACTAATGTGGCATCGCGTAATTGGATGCACGTGTAAAACTACTTTACATTGGCCGTGCCTCAAAATTAAATTCATTTTATAAAATAATGTTTACTCAACAATAGGACATGCAATATTAGAATTTAGACTTTTGATATAAACTAACATCATCTAGATAATTGAAGAGTTTAATATGAAAAATTATGAAATTGATGATAAGTTGGTTACATAGATGCTATTTACTATGATATTCTAAATGTGATTATATAGATATATTTTTATCTCTATGTTAACTAAGTTTAGTGTTAACATAACAAATTCATAGAAAATTAAAAATTAGGTGTCATTAGCTTGTTAAACACTATTTTGGTCTCTCTTTTTATATACTATAATAGAGAATAGATGATTATGTGATTTATACACCATTGTAAAACTGCTTTCCTGGACATGATTGTGATCTAAGGTGCAACTTCCTTCATAGATTTATAATTAAGATATAGGCTCCAATTGGTATATACTACTCAAAATAACTTGGTATAACCATATAGTTAGTTTTATCTCTTTATATATCTTTATTTTCTAAACAAAAACTTGATATGTGCCTGCTTGTGTTACATTGTACATGTGGAAGTGGCTTGGTGGGTAACAAATTAATGTTATATGCACCAATATGAACTTATGGTGCCTTCTGTAATATTGGTCCAATTTGGTAGATAATCCTGAGTGGTCTGTTAGTTTATCTTAACCCTTTCAGTAGAGAGATGCGATATTGGTCCGTGTAATGTATCCCTCTTTTACTATGCACCCATAATGCTTGAGTGATGATTGTGAATTTATTCATACCCTTACGTGATTCTCAAAATCACTATCTTTCCTTTAGGATTTTCGGATTTGTTGGGATGATCCTTGTTCTATGGTCTCCTGTTGCTATTCCATTGCTTCCGACATTGGTTCGGAGCTGGACAACACAGACCCCTTCCAGATTTGCCGAGTTCACTTGCATCGTTGGCCTGTACACTTCAACAGTGATACTTATCATGTTATGGGGAAAAAGAATCCGTGGGTACGAAAATGCATTTGAGCAGTATGGTTTGGACTTGAAATCGTCACACCAGGTACACGTTTGAGATGAAAATCAGTAAAAATGTCTCAGAATAAATATCTGACGATAGTATTGGAGTGTGTTGTCAAATGTCAATATCATGTTTCAATCTTCTTCTTTGCCCCTGGAATATGTATAATAAAAATTGAAATTACAGTAACGAGAATTTATGTTTTAAAATTTTTGGTGGTTCTTGCAGATATTTGAATTGTTGAAGGGCTTCCTTGGTGGCATCATCCTCGTTTTTTCAATCCATGCTGTGAATGCATTTCTTGGTTGTGCAACTTTTTCATGGCCTTGTAGTCCGTCATCTTTAGATGCTGTGACATGTTTTAAAGTGTACGGGAAAATGCTTTTGGTGGTTGTTCAAGGAACTGTAATGGCCAGTGGCATTGCCCTGGTGGAAGAATTGCTTTTTAGGTCATGGTTGCCACAAGAAATTGCAGTTGATCTGGGGTATTTTCATGGAGTCATCATTTCAGGGCTAGTATTTTCTTTATTGCAGAGGTTTGTTTTCTTTCTGGAGTTTGTTTTGGATATTATTCATGGTTATGATTTGGATTTCACAGGACATATATTTGGTTTCTTTTTTCCCCTTCTGTTAACAACACTGAGAAGTCTATGGTTTTTATGGCCGATTTTAGTTGTAGTTATTGGTTTGTGTAGGACACAGTATTTACCAAACTAAACTGTGATGACGTATATTTTTATTATTACCTCCATATTCTCATTTGTCAATTCAAAATCTTTTCATTTCTTTTGCTTTGGTTTCCAGGTCTCTGATAGCAGTACCAGGACTTTGGCTTTTATCTTTGTCTCTGTCAGGTGCCCGACAGAGAAATGGAGGTAGCCTCTCAATTCCGATAGGGATACGCACTGGGATAATCACATCCACTTTTTTCTTGCAAAAGGGTGGCCTTTTAACATATAGTAACCCGGGAAACTTTCCTCTTTGGGTAACCGGCACTCATCCATTTCAACCCTTCAGTGGTTTAGTTGGGTTGGTGTTTTCTTTTTCATTGGCAATACTTCTCTACCCCACACGCACACAAAAGAAGGAAGCCCAGGAATAAAAATATTCATCATTGAAAGCCGTTGGAAGCAGTTTTCGAACTTTTTTAACTTCTGTCATACACAGATGAGATTTTCTTGAGCACAGAATGGAAGACATTAATCAAGGGGAATGCAAAGAAAGATGGAATTTTGGAAAAAAGATATGAAGGCTTGAGTTCTTCATACGTATCAAGCTAAATTCTCATATGGAACTTATTGCGGTCACTAGAACACGGTGTGAGTTTTGGATTTTGGGTACGATGTACAGTGTCAATTTTGTAAGTAGAAAAAGTATAGGTTTTATACGAAGTTTTTTGTTTGTGCATAATCTAAGTGTACAGCTTACCCCCGGGGGTTTGGCCCTGTAAAATTTTCCACTTGTATCATTATTTATCAGAATGTCATATGAAGCAGAGAATAGAAATTAGGATGTAGCACCCTACATGTTGGGGTTTACATTTTTGTTTTGCTTGCTTTGAGCAAAGATAATGGTCGTGACTCCAATATTGCCAAAGCAATAATAAAGAAGATTCCATTTAGAATTGGAATTGCTAATATATGTGGCATTTAACTGGGAGTGTCATGTAATGCTGATGAACACTAGAAATTGGAGTGTGAGAAAATTTCAAGGTCAGTACTTTCATCAAAATCTAACTAGCATTTAACTATCAAGAAAAAAATGTATAATTTTACATCATTAGATATAATTTTACAGCATTAAAAATATTAATGATGATTAATTAATGACTATAAATCACAAAATATATTAGTTTCCTAGCACTAATGGGCATCATTTCTTTTTTTTTTGGTGAAAAAGGAGGGTCAAGGACCCAACAGCAGGAGAAAACACTCAAATGGTACCTCTTATTCGAAGGCAACCATGATAATCAGAAAACAGAAAATGAAGAGAATCAGGTGGTGGTGCATCAAAAATGTGCAATCCGTTGGGAAGCTCGTGCCCTTCTTGGCTAGGCAATCAGCAACAGTGTTTGCTTCTCTAAAAATGTGATTCCACTTAATAGAGGGGATGCGTCCTGCAAGGATATTGATATCTTTGATCAAGGTCGCGCAAGGATGAGAATCAAGACATCCGTTTCTGACAAAATTAAGAGCCATCTTAGAGTCTGATTCGATGATGACATGATGAATATCATTTGCCGTTGCTATTTGGAGGCCTTTGATGACAGCCCATAATTCTGCAAGCATTATGGAACAGCTGCCAAGGTTGCATGAAAAGCCTTTTAAGAATCTACCCCACTAGTCTCTAAAAACCCACCACAAGCGGCGTTATTATTGTGCGAGTAAAACGAGCCATCAACATTGATTTTTATAATACTCTCCGGCGGTGGTATCCACCGGATGAGGTGATCTGACCTGTTGGGCTGCTCCTTGATAAGATTCTTTCTCAAGCAATTTAATACTTCAGTTGTCCGTTTGTGAATAGAAATAGCAACCGTACCTGGAGCAGAAATTTTTCCTTCGAAAACCAGCTTATTTCTATCATACCATAGGGCTGATATTCCCATTCCAAAAGTGCATGGCCAGTTACCTCTTTGACTCAGATTAAGCAAAATCCACTCCGGTAAATCTGTGTTGAAAAACTCATTCAAATGATCTTGAGGAACTAGAGAAGACCATACTTTTCTGGCAAATTGGCAGTCCCGAAAGACGTGAATGGTAGTTTCTTCCTCAGCGTTACATCTCGGACAGTTAACAATATTAGTCATGTGTCTTCTAGCTCTTGTAGCATTAGTAAGAATAGCCTCATTAGTTACTAACCAGAGAAGGTATCGGATTCTTTCAGGACCATTCCATTTCCAAACATACTTAAAGACCTGGACCGGCATTGAAGGATTTCGGTCCAAGGAGTTATAGGCTGATTTGAGGTTGAAGGTTCCATCACTTGAGAGGTTCCAAGCCAATTGGTCATCATCTTTCCATGGTGAGGGAGGTGTCATCGCGATAATTTTTTCCACTAACTCCTCCGGCAGCCAGGTCCTTAGCTTATTTGCATCCCAGTCCCTTGAAACCAGCAAGAAGTCATTTAGTGATATATTAGAATTATTTGTTTCACTTACCTGCAGAGTATATTGATTGAGACAGCCAGCTGTTGAAACCCAATTGTGTTCCCAAAAATTTATTTTAGAACCGTTTCCAACTCTCCAAATAGAGTTCCGCTCCACATCTTGCCACGCCGAACAGATTCCTTTCCAAATATTGGAGTCATTCTTTTTTCTCCAAATGGGCATCATTTCTAGTCTTCAATCACTATGCTAACGGAGAGGGTTGACATTGAGGTATAATTAACTTTTTATTTGGACTTTAGGTTTGAGACTCATTTTGAGGAATACATTGAGGATTCAAGTATTGGTTAAAAGGAAGAGTAAGGCATTGTCCCAATTGTTAAGAGACTTCTTCAAGTGTTTCTCTTGCTATATGAGTGTCTAAATTAAGAATAAACATCCAAATTGGTACTAAAAGGATTTTAAATTGAACATTTTGATTGTCAATAAATATTTATTTACTATAAGTCTTTGAGAACTATTTCTACCAGCAATATTGGTCCCTTTGCAGTTTCAAAGAGGGACTTATTTATCTTATAGCGATATTTTTTGAGATTTAATTATCTTATTTGTTAGAAATTTATTATATAACAAAGGGACCAATTTGTTCTATAAAAATAATTATCAAATACTTCTGGCGAATAAAAATTTGTTGAGAATGAAAGCATCCAATCTAAAATTTTTTAAAGACCAATTTTAGTATTCACCCCAAAATTAATTACGAATCATACTACACTCGTGTTTGGTTGTAACCTGTAACATACATAGGAGAATAGTAACACTAACACTATTAGCAAAAGTGGATTCCAAGACTGAGCATCAGATCCAACATTTATGTGCCATCCCGAACAAGTAAAACAAAACTCATACACTGGAGTAGCATACTAGCATCTTCCCTTTTGCATTACGAAGCATCTAAAAGCCAGCCAATATTGCTTAAATGTAAATCGCTTTCTAAATATCACAGTCAAAATAAGCTGAATTTCATAACTTTAAGACGGAATTGCACATAGCAAATCATCATAATCATTGTAGAAAAATATGTCAGCACGTGAAAGCTGGAATTGGATTATTTTGATATTTTCCAATCCAGCTATGCCTCTCAACAACTGACGGTCCATATTAGAGCCAATTCTCAACGGTGGTTAGTTCTCCTACATATCGGGGAAAAAAAAAGTTTGATGACGGCAAAGATTAATTTTGTCTCCATCCAAACATGGTTTTACATATTACAATTCTAACCATATAAATAACCATATAGATAATTATTGTGCTTTACATTTCGGTATTATGAGGATTTTTTGTTTTCTCCCAACTTCCTTGCTTCAAATTGGAAAAGAACATGCAATATGAATGTAAAGCATATGAATTAGAAATAAGCCGTGGTAATAATTTAGTTTAAACATTTAACTAAGAACGTGCAATATGAATGTAAATATTTCTAGAAACATATTAATGGGATAACATCATGTCAATAAAGAAGACAAACAGTGTAAAACTTTATAGAAACATAATTATAGAGCAAACTTCAACAGTGAAAGGAAGAGGTTGGAGGTTGGCATATCCCATTTTGTCTAATAGTATATTTTCTCTAGTTTTGCTCGTTCATTTTCAACCGCATACATATTCTCATTTCACAATCAGCAAAATAAGGTGGAAACTCGGAAAACTCACTTGTAGTTATTTTTCCGTGAAATTGATATTTGAGAATTTTTAGATGATTTGATAAGTTTGACTAAATTATCATCTAATAATTCTCAACTATTAACTTAAAATGAAAGACAATTGTAAATGAGAATTCTACCACAAAACAAAATCAGCGAAAACAAAGAAGGATGGCTACAAATAAGTGAAAACAAAGAAGGATGGCTACAATATTAAGCATGTTGCACGAGATTATTATATATGGACAAAAAGGCATGGGAAATGCCAAATGAAAAATGATTAAGGCACCTGGTGGCCGTTGAAACTGCAATAGGCTAAGACTTTCATTTCCCCTCCAAAAGTTATATTTAAATAATTAAATAAACCATGAGGACGTTCGGTAGATCAACAAATAAAAATATTGTTACTAACACTACCCCAAATTAGGTAAATGTGTGACGCTCAGATTGTGATGATGACAACAATTTTCTCTAACAATCAAAGTAGCAGTGGTTGCAACTTGCAAGGTTACCTGGACTAAGTGTTACTAAATTCTTTTTCTTTTTCTAAAGTCAGAGGATTTACTAACATAGTGGCAGTTTTAAACCGTCGCGAAATATAGTATAAAAAAACACCTTAACAAGTGTTATAAATTAGTGATGGATTTATATTTCAAAAATCGTCATAAACAATTTAGTGACACTTTTTTACCAACAGTGGTCCAAAATTGTCACTATGTCACATGGCGGCGACGCTCAAATTCATGACTTTTTTTAACAGTTGTAAAAAAATTTAGCGACAGTAATACTGTCACTAAACATTAAAAAAAACCATCGCCAAAATATTATTTTGTTTTAGTGTAATTAGATTTTCAGTAATGTTTAAATATTTCCAAATAATTCATGTTCTCAGGTAATATGTCTTATCAAACAAGGTATTGTAATGTAGTAGACCTAGATAATTTAATTAACGCTATTAACAATTCAAATAGATTGCTAAGATGAATTAATGATAAATGTATTTAAGACAAGTTTTTAGAATAAAATTAATAATTTAATTTTAATATATTGACAATCGGATTGATGTGTATAGATGATATTTTAAATAATAAGTTTGAAAATTAAGTATTTTTACTTAATATGAGATTAGTTATTTGTGTAAAAAAAAATTATATTAATATGCATAAAAATTAAATTAAAAAGAATACTATGAATCGAAGCTTTTGCTCTGGGCTTTGGTTCTTGGGGGGTTAGGAGCACGTCGTTTTTAAGACTCCTGAGAGTTGAGACAAGTGATAATGTCATACTGATACTGTTAAAGTGCAACCCCACACACACAATTAACTAGTTGGTGCAAGCGGAATCACAGGTACAACTTGAACTTCATCATAATCACTACTATTGTTGTCTTTTCTTTTCATTTATTTATTTTTTTTCTTTCTTTCTTTCCCCCATTTGTTATACTCTTTGAAAATGGATATTTGTATTTGTTGAATATAGAAAATGACAAGGAAGAAAAACAAAAGTGGGAAAGAACTAATGCTTGGAGGGCCCAATGCTAATTGTGCAAATAGGTGGAGAACACATTCACAGCCAGGGGCTTCAAATGAGCCAACACGCTGGGGAAGTTGCTATCGGATCCTAACATGTCACTCTTATGCTTTCTATTGAAAGTATCACTAGTTTTTTTTTTTTTAAAGAGAAAATATCTCTATACTTTTTATTAACTTTTTATAAATGATATATTGTCGTTACCGGGAACGATTAATATGTAACTAAATGGTAGAGTTATTCGTTAAATTATAACGAGATAGCAAGTCTTTACCACAATCAACTTTTGAAGATGAGATATTTATCTTGCCATCTCAATGTAATGCAATGACGCAGTTTGGATTTTACCGTACTTAAAAGGTACTTGATCTTTGCAAGTTGCCGCTGGTGAAGAACAACGAATCGAATAACGACAATTGACGATTTTGCAAATTGTCCAATTTAGCGATCAAATTGCGTACTGCGGAAATGACTTTGCTCAACACACTTTAATTTAATTTTGTCACAGTTTTTAAAGTTAATCTATTTATCTATCTGAGTATCACGAGTTGAAGAGCAAGAGATAACGAAGGCACAGCTTAAAATTGGAAATAACGGGTAAACCCCACCCAACATTCAAGGCTTTGCAATCAACATTCAAATCATAAAAAAGAAAAAAAAAAAAAAAAACCGAGAAAAGACTATTTTTCTCAACTTTTTTTATCCAAAATCCTAATTGACAAAATTCAAAATCATTTTTCCACATTATTTATAAAACCCAAAGAGAAATAAAGACTCGAAATAGAGAAAAAGCCGGATCCTCCATCATCCATATTCCCTTAGCTTGCTTGTATCTACTCGTCTCTCGTTTACTCCTCCACAGCAAGTGGCACAGACTCGGCCTAATGTGACACACAAGAAAAAACATTATTAGTTTTTGGAAGAACACAGGCAGAAATGAAAGACAAAAAATTAAGCATACCAATTTGCGGTATTTAAGAGCATAGAACATCTCAAGGTAACGGCGGCTCTCACGGCGGTCAAGGTTGGAGACATGCTTCCAGAAGCCATAGACACCGGTTAGAGTCAAAAGCCTCTGAGAGTAGATTTGCCATGTGTACCTATGGAACAAAAAACAATGGGTGGTGGTTAAGAATGCAGAATAAAAAACACAAAGTGCATAAATTGGGGGTGTGGAGTGGACTTACTTCTCTTCAATACGCTGGAGACCACCCTGGGAAATGTTGTCCCAGTGGGTTGGATCAACCTTGCACTTGTCAAAGAAATCAACGAGCAGATCAGCGGCGCGGTCACCATGGTAAGGGTCAATGTGGAAGCCCGACTTGCCATGAACAATGATCTCAGCAGGACCACCATTGCATGTTGCGAAGGTTGGCAAGCCGCATGTCATGGCCTCAACCACCGTCAACCCGAACGCTTCGTACACGGCGGGCTGCACGAACGCTCCCTTCGTGTCGCAAATTACACGGTACAGCTCTCCATTCCTCACACGGTTCATCTGTGACGAGATCCACCTGAACTGCCCGTTCAGCTTGTACGTCTCGATCAGCCCGTACATCTTCTTCATCTCCGCCTTCTCCTCAAGATCCTTCGACTCCTTCCTCCTGTCTCCGGCCACCACAACCAAGTTCACCAGCTCACGCAGGCGGGCGTTTTTGCCGTACCACTCCACAAGTCCGGTGATGTTCTTCACACGGTCCAACCTAGCCATGGTGAAGATGATTGGCTTGCTGCGGTCCTTCAACACACAACTGTTGCAACAAAAATTAAATCGCATTATTATTAGCATTAGCCATTCATGTAAGTGTGAGGGGAGGCACAGATACTAACATGTGTTCTTCATTCTCCACTGAGCTGTAGAGAAGCTCTTCGATCTCCGGGTGGAATGCAGTCAACCTGCGGCTACCATCAGTGTATGGGAAGTAAATGGTTTGATCGGCACCAGGGGACACAATGTTGAACTTTGGATCGAACACATCAATGCCGTGAACAACACGGTACAGTCCGGGGAGGGTGAATGCTGTGTGACTCTCATACTGTCCAACTGTGTCCTTGCTGTTTATACACCAAGCCATGTACTTCAACTTTAGCAACCAACGTCATCACTAATCCATAAAGACAAAACACATCTTAACATATAAATTCACCTTCCGGCAATTTCTTGGAATGTACTGGTGATGATGAAGTCAGTGTGGTTCATGGCGAAAAGATCAGCTGTGAATTGGCATGAGAAGTGATACTTCTCTTCAAACTTCTTCCAGTAAATGTCGGATTCGGGATACTTGGTCTTCTCAAGTGCATGAGCAATTGTACACTACAACAGACAAACGAGAAATTTTACTTCCAGTTTCAAAAATAGTCAATAAAACGTTAATTAAGATACTGATACCAACCTGAGTGACACCTAGTTTGTGTGCCAACAAGGAGGCAACAATGTTTCCATCACTGTAGTTTCCAACAATCAAATCTGGCTTGCCTTGCAATTCCTTGGCAAGTTCATGTGCAACATCCTAATGAAAAGAAACATCAACAGGTTCGGAGGTTAAAATCTTGTTATGTGCACATCAACATGGGCTAGGAAGTTGAATTACCTCGGTGTAAGTTTCCAAATAGGGCCAGACTTCGAATCTTGAGATCCATTTGCGAACAATTCCCTTCTCTGTTCTGAAGGGAACACGAAGAATGTGAGAGTGCTCGGTTCCAAAAACCTTCTCAAGACGTTGGCCACAAGTGGTTCCTACGGCATCAGGGAGAAGACGGGTGATCTACATTTCACAGAATTCACATGCACCAGTTAGATAGAATATCAATACCATAACACTATCAAACAGATTACCAATAAACACTTACGATGAGAATGCGAGGTACGATATCCAAGCCTTGTTGCTTGATGCGGTGGAGCATCTCATTTTCCAAAGCACGAACTTGATCCAAGATGTAAACAACCTGGCCACCGGTGTCAGGGTAGCCCAAGACGTTGTCTTGGGCGAAGTAACCATGGGGAGAGAGGATGACAACGTTGAAGACCATGGGAATTCTATCGAGGAATGTCTCAAGGGTGCAGGGATCAGGAGCCTCAAGAAGGTCCAAGAGGAGTTGGATGGACTCAAGGACACGCTCGGCGGTGTCACCCCACCCTCTCTCCAATCCAATCTCCTGGAACTTGTGCTCGAATTCTGAGTAAGGAGTCTCCGAGGGAAGGGTTCCCAGATACTCCTCCGCCTTCCTTAGAACATGTTGGAGTGAATCTGGGTTGTGGATTCTGTCGTTCAACATCAACGTCTGCATATCATGTATAAATGTTGCACAATCACTTAGATCTGTGTGTACATTGAAGTCATCAAACATGGCTAGCTAGAAACTGGAAAGTAGTTACCTTGCCCTTGTAGCTGTGAAGTCTGAGGAATTCAAGAAGCGGATGCAAGCTCTCCTTGTCATGGAAGAGTTTTGCGGACAGGTGGCGGTTAAGGAACTGCACGCCGTTACCGATAGACTTGTTGAGAGTTGGGCGAGGGAAGGAGGCAGTGAAGGGCTCGAAGTCCAACTCAAGAACGAAGTTGGCATTAGAACTGCACCAACAAAAAAAACTTGAATGCATGCACCAAAACAAGACAAAAAGAAAGCTAAGAATTGATTTACCTTCCATCAACAAGCTCCTCCTTGAAGCGCAAGTACTCGGCAGCTTGCAACTCTTCTACAACAAGAGCATGGACATTGACACGAAGGTACTCCCAAACACCAGGCCTTGGACGAACTGCCAGAGCAACCCAGGGAGGCAAAACAATTGCTTCCTATGTATATATGCAAACAATGAAATTCAGAAAAAAAGATTCACACAAATCATGATGATGTTATATTCCAATATATACTTGTTTACCTGAGTAGATCTAAGAACTTCTCCAAAAGCACCATCAGTTAGCTTCTGCCTGTTCTCCTCAGGGATTTCCTCAAACTCAGCAATCACTTGGTGGTGTTGCAAGATCCCCTTACCCTTGGCTTCGATCCTCGACAGAAGAGCTAGAATCTCATTCCTGTTGGCTGTCAGGGTTTCGTCAAGCCTTTCACGGAGGCTGTGAACGCGGGTTAAACGGTCGCTGGCCATGCCCTCTCAACGATCCACCTGAACAAAATACTCAAATCAAAACAGGATTCGATTGGATTCGATCATTTTTCAATCTACACCCCAACCACCCACACCCTCACCTACCACCTTCCCCATAAATACACATATTATCAGATCTTCCAGTGTAATCACTTTCTTCTTTTTATTTAATTAATTTGAACAGCTAGAGCAACCAAAGTTGTTGGCCAAAGCTAAATTTACTTCATAACCATACTTTAGAGATTATATTCCTTCAAAATTATAAGTAATTAGTTAATAATGATGAGAAGCGAACAAAGAAGCTCTTTGTTCAAGGCCAGGCTGTAATCAACTTTTCATTTTGTTCCTTCTTTAACCAAAGTACATGCATGGGCATCAAATTCTGTTAACCAACCGACAGAACCTCGTTCCCCCCAAGAAACCGAGTAGAGTGCAAAATTTTACAGAGTAAAACCAACTGAAAATTTAGCCTCCAGAAACAGAACCAAAAGCAGAGCTAGTGTAAGGTCAAAATGATCACTAGTTAGCTTCAGGATCAAAGACAAAGAACATTGAAGCCTGATCTAGCGATCAAAATGCACATGCAGATGTTCTAGCTGGTTCTGAAAGTGGAGGTGGTGGTGGTGGTAGTGAAAAGTGATGAGCAAAGAAACAGAACAACAACAGAGTAAAGCCTAAAATGACAAAGAAAGCAAATGAAGAGAGAGAAAAAATAGAATACCTATGAGAGAAAGAAAACACAGTAAACGCAAAAAAGAGAGGGGGGGTTAATGAGAAGAGGAATGAATGAATTGAAACCCAGGCTGAATGCTTCCATTTATAGACCAAGCAACAGCAGCGCCAACACTTTATGGGTATTTCACATAATAAACGTACCATCATACAAATAATCAATTATTATTAATTCCATTAATAT
>NC_029788.2:223088-225945 GCF_000816755.2 Arachis ipaensis | reverse complement strand
ATAAAAAAAATAAAAAAAAATATGATTGATTTTAAGAGATTCACCAAAGGTCAATAGGCTTTCTCTTTCTTACCCCACCCCACCGAGAAGTTAGAGGACAGGGGTCATTTTGTAATTGCCTAATCTATGTATGTTTATACCATTTGTACCCGTAGCTAGACTGGAACTAGAATACGTGTGCCCTTCTTGGTAAATACATCCACGCATGCTAAATGAATATGATATATCATGTTTATTGGATTTTTTATTTTAATAAATAAAATAATATCAAAAATAAATAATTTAAAAATTATTTATCAATTTAAATTTTTCACTCTTATCTTATTTATACTGTGAACGAGATAATTTTTTATGTATCTCGTTTACTGTGTAAACAAAATAAAGCCTCAGGAGAGATAATGACCTTATCCCACGAGAGATAAAACGTGTGCGTCTTTCAATGTCATGGTTTCACGAGTGTCAAAATTAGGAAATTGTCAAAATTAGGGACACCATATCGTCGAATCCAGCCTCAGTCTCAGCCAGATAGCGGACGATGACGTCGGGTGGCGGAAGGGTATGGTTCACTCGTCGGGGTAGTAGAAGGCGAGGCCTCTGAAGAATATAAAAAAAATTCAGTCTTATAAAGAAATAATCTTAAATTTTTTGTCTATTTATTTCTTACAATTTCTTTTTAGTTTTGCAATTAGAACACATTAAAGTAAAATAAATATTTTCTTGTTACTTACATCTACTTCTACTTAGGAACATATTTCTATGTTTCTAACTTACACATATTTCTAAATTACATAGTGCATACTAAATAAACCTTAACTAGAATACATACTAACAACCTAGCACAAGAAAAACAGAGTTTCAAATTAAGAATTATGTCGTAACAACCTTGCACAAGCAAATAGAGTTCTAAATTCCTCCTAGAGACCTACTACTAACTTGCCAACTACGTTCTGGTTCTTCGGGACTACCCTAATCATTGCCACACACTTAGATTAAACAAATATAATAAAATTAACCTCAAAGTCAGCCACTCCAATGTAAAGCGAAGTCTCATTCAACCTTTTGATGTTTTCGTCGTTCCCCGCCTAGCGGGTCATCGCAATATCAGTCAAAAATAGGGTGAGAAAAAGATAATAAAGAAGAGAAATTGAGAAAGTGGTTGACAAGATCAAATTGGGGGCCAGAATGACGCTGTGCACACGACATGTACAGATGTACTTGTAGGCGTCGACGGGTCTTATCTCATCCACAATGTAAACAAAATAAGAGTGAAAAATTTAATTCAATAAATAATTTTTAAATTATTTATTTTGGTAATTATTACATTTATTTTATTTATTAAAATAAAAAATCCTATACTTAACCCCAACAAAAACAAGAAAAAAAAAAGAAAAAGAAAAAGTATAAGTAAACAATAAGAATACTAAACAATGTGGATAATGGATATGTTGGATGCTTAATTTAATAGGTATGGAGATGATTATATTTATTATTTTTAATTGGATAGTTATTTCTTTTGATTCGATTTACTCATGCACACAATGGCTGGATGTTCAATTCATTAGGTGTGTATATGGTTATCCTAATATTAAGGTTTAAGAGATAATTAGAAGTAGAGTACTTTTTTACTTTATTAGGACAATTTTAGAATCTATTGTTACATTATTTATAAAGAGTTATGCTACGTGTACACCAAAATCAGTCACCAAAGTCAGCTAATAGTATAAAATACATGTTGAAATATAAATACATTATGAAAATAAATTAAACCACACATGTATTTATACATAAATACATTGATGGTTGATTTTAGTATTTAATTTTAGTGTACAAATAGCATTTCTCATTTATAAAAGTTATTTTTTACCTTGCAAAACCTAAAGAAAAATCAAGCTTAATTTTGGGTCATATTATTCAAGTAATTATAACTGTAGATTGAAAATGGAATTTGAAGTAATATTTATAAAATACAATACGCATATGTATGAGAATTCAAATGGTGTGCATAATTCATGGGATGGTTTAACTATCAACATTGCTAATAATTATTATGTTTAATAATTAATATTTTCTTGGTGAAGATTGTTCATGTATTTGTTTTTTAGTATACTGACCGCATTGTGGTACTCGTCACGCTACAAGCATGGATTTTTTGGTGTAATGTTACCTACTAAACATCATGCCTACTGCTTGCTAATGGGGTTGGCATTAATACAAGACTGGCCCAGACCCTCATTACTAACTACTTAAAAATAATTTATATTTATGTACTATGATAGTAGTGTGTAGTACATATATGGGTAGATAATATAATAAACATCACTAGAAAACAAACAAGAATCAATATTAGATATTGCAACCGGAAAAGAGACCTCATAAATTTAAAGAATATGCTTCGAATTAATTAATCAGTCTAACTAATTAGGTCAGTGATGATGACTACATGACAATGTCCTTACACAAACAGCGAAAAAACCAATACTATTTAACGTTGTAAATTATACATGAATTTCTAATTATAAACATCAAGTTGGATTAGCTTATGTTGAAATGCCAGAACTTGGAGGAGAATACAAAGCAAAATGGAGTCAATGGGAAGATGCGGATATATGCAGAAAAATAGTGGAGGCAAAGCTAAAGGCCAAATAATTAAAAACTTGCAAATCAATTTTAAAAAGAAAAAAAGAAAAAACACTTTTGCTTTTGTTATTATGATGGTAGCTGGTAAGTATATTATTAGTAATTGAGATTATTTTGGTGAATTTCTTTGCAAAGAGGTATCCACATTATTTTCCTGTGGTTTCTTTGTTCCTTTCACAAAACCACTCTTCAATCCTCTCTCTTCTCTCTCCTACTCATC
>NC_029788.2:221536-223020 GCF_000816755.2 Arachis ipaensis | reverse complement strand
ACTCTTGCTCCTTGTGTACACATATTATTTAATGTTTTTATAACTTCTCTCTCTATTATTCCTGTATTATGCAACACCATTAAACAATTAATTAATGCAAGGTCGCTTAACCAGGCCTGGTTTTTCTATGGTTGGTTCCTGTTTTCTTTGACTCAATACTGTTGTCTCATCTATCCAATAAGCTGCTCACAGTTTTCTTATTTAATATATACAAAAATCATGATATAACAATTTTCAGATATTTTATTAACTTAATTGAATACTGTCAACATATTAAAATTGAACAAGATGAATTATATAGTTTTTTAAGTCTTAATAATTGAATAACTAACTAGTCGTTTAATTTGGTGGGAACTTAAAATTAAGATAAGATGGCAACTGAAAGTGGAAGCTACGGGTTACGGTATGAATACGGTGGTAGGTGGTGGAAGGCGTGACTACTCCCTGATAGATTTGGTGGTGTCAAAAAAAGCAATTTGCTACGTATACATATATGGTCAGATGGCACTTCCTTATTGGTGGATCAACTTGACATTGACGTAAGAAAACAGGCTTATGGCTTTATGTTCTTGTACAAAAAAATTGAAAAAATATTTAATTTTTGTCTCTTAAATTATATTTGAGTTTTAATTTAGTTTTTAAAATTTTAATTGTTTCAATTTAGTTTTTAAAATTTTTAAATTTTAATTACGTTAACTTTTGCGGTGGTTTCTCTCACAAGATCAATTCAAAAATTTAGAAACTAAATTTAGACAATTAAAATTTTAAAGATTAAATTAAAATTCGAATATAACTTCAAGATCAAATTTAGTATTTTCTCAAAAAATTTTTATAAGAAACTGTTTTGTTGTACCTGATGTGTTTTAACTTTTAATTCATTATCTGATCTTAAATAAATGAGTAAAAAAAAAAGTAAGGAAATAGGTTTCGTCAACTTTTTAATTAATAATATAATTTTTTATTACTTATTTTATTCTTAAATTGATAATTTTGCATGATCCGTTCTTGACACGTGACTTTTAAGTGGTTTCCAGCGTTAAGATTTGCATCAGAGGAACACACATAATTAAGCAGTGAGAGACACCGTGGCTGAATAATCGATGTTTGACGTGGCATTAACCACCGACATAATTATCACTTTATTTTTTTAATCCTAATCTACTTATTTATTAGCTCAAAACTTATAAATTCTTTTATTCCTTTTAATATATAATATTGTATTATTAAGTTTAATTAGTTTTTTATATTTACTATACAAGTAACAAATAAAAGGATACTATAACTGTTCCCTTTATAAATATAGATAAGAGAAAAGAAAAAGAGTGACATACATTTGAAATAAAATAATAAAAAATATTCTAAAACTTTCCGGTGATAAACAATTGTAGAAAAAAAATTAAACATGCTTATAATTATACCATGAGAATAGTTACACAATTTTCATTTTTAAATTATTCAATTAATCATAAAAGCTAATATATTTC
>NC_029788.2:220683-221519 GCF_000816755.2 Arachis ipaensis | reverse complement strand
AGGCGGAGTTGGGTTGAAATTAAATTCCCACATGGCTTAGCATTTTTCGGTCCAAGCTGTCCGAATAGATGACCATGGATTTTTGTGTGTAACTTTATGCTGGTGTTTTCTATTTCCCAATTTTCTCATGATATAAGGTAAAGTTATCCCTGCCATCTCCACTTAATAAAGTAGCTACCATGAATAATAAATATATAATATAATAAATTAGCTAGTAATACTATTTTAGTATTTTTTTGGTACATGCAGGACCGATATTTCTCATCTGTTTGGGATCTTAGGGCTATCCATTCGGATATTCCTTTAAGGGACTTGGAATTTGCATTGGAAGTTTTTTCAGGGGAAGGTTATTAAAAGGTAATTTTTTTTAAAAATAATTATGAAACTTATTTATAATGAAATTTTTAATATTATAAAAGTATTCTTGTATTTTTTGTTTTTTGTTTTAAATTTGTTGGTTATTTTGTTTTTCTATAAATAAATCCTATTCCATCTTTGTTCAAACTTTGCAAATTAATACAACAAATATATATATATATAAAGTTTTTTTTTATAACTCTCATCACACAATTAATTCACTGAAACAAAATTTATTTGACCTTCAAAACAAAACATGAAAAAGCTAAATTTCAAATGATTTTTGACCAATTTTATCATATCATTACAATATTAGCTAGAGGGAGGTGATTTTGTTTCTTATTTACTTTTTAAAATAGAGTCAATTATATAGAGTAATGAATCAACGTCTTTTTATTTAAATAAAAATTTCATACTTTTTCAATTTAATACGAATAGAAAAACAACTTGATTACAAATTTTTGAAATAATTGAAATAA
>NC_029788.2:216721-220640 GCF_000816755.2 Arachis ipaensis | reverse complement strand
AAATCCGTAAAAATATAATATTTTTTTCAAAAACTCACTTCAATACTAATTATTACCCGAAGGGATTGGAGAAAAAACAAAGAAGCGAAAAAACACAGAAAAGTGTGAGTGTGAGTGATGATGGCATACACACAACACGTGAATCATGTAATATCAGTTCGATGAGTCAGCTTTCTTGTTTTATTCGCTCATTCTTTTTCGCATGCAAAATTCCATATATAATCCATAATATTCAGATTAATTACTTGTTAATGCACATGCAATATATTAGAGATCATAAAGCGTCGTTCATTTTAATTTGTTTACTTTTATTTATGAGACTAATTAGGGGTGTTTGCTTTTATTTATGAGACTAATTAGGGGTGTTTGCGGTGCGGTTTGGATTGGATGCATTTTTTAAAGAAATTCGATCCGATCTGATCCAATTTCAAGCGGTTTGGATTGGATTAGATTTGCGATTTTGTAAATTAAAAAAAATTAAATACATATAACAAATCTCAACATCAAATTTTAAACAATCAATAATAACATAACAAATTTTAACAATATCTTAAAAAAACCAACGATAACATAACAATGGAAATAAAATTCTAGGTTAGTTAAAATAAATAAATAAATAACATTTTGAATATAAAATATTTATTAAATAATAATAATACATGAATAATATAAAAATGTATAACAAATTGAACATGTTATAAGTATAATTGTAAATATAATAATAAAATAATAATATTATAATCCATTGTGCGGTTTGGATTGGATTGGATCGGTTATGAAAAGTAGATCCGAAATCCGATCCAATCTAGCGGTTTGCAAAAAATAGAATTCAATCAAATCCAAATTAATGCGATTTTAGTCGGTTTTCAGTTTGAATTGAATTAGATGTGCGATTTAATTTGGATCAGTTTGGATTTGAATACCCTAATACTAATATAGTTTAGCACACTAAATCTGATTTATATACTTATCATCAGACATTCAAATCGCAATTTAATCATGTTAAGATTTTAAGTGAAAGTATGTTAATAGTTTTATCACTTTTATGCAAGCTAAATTTAAATAAAATGAATATCATATATTTAAAGGAACACACAAAATTATTAAGATGTTACATCAAACTTAAAATTTAAATAATCTATTGGATTTGTTATGCTACTGTAATGACTATTCAATGCAAAGTATTGAAGGCATTAATGGTCTCATTTTCCATCTTCTATGAAATCCACAACATACTTGACAAGTCTCTTAGATTGCGTTTGTATATAGAGATAGGACACTAAAACATGTTAGAATATAATTAGGATCAATTAGGATCAATTAGAATTATTTAGTATATCTGAATACTTATTATAGAATATTACGTTTTTATTATTACGATTCTCTTAGCCCCTATAAATACCCTTCTATATTGTATTATTCTAGACAACTTGAATAGACAACTTGAATATACTCAATAATACACAAATTCTTTCTCCAGTTTAGTCTCTTGTTTCTAACATGGTATCAGAGCCATGGTATCCTCCTTGAAGAGGATAGGTTGTTTTTCTTGAGGTGAAATCACCGTAGTTTTTGCATTTTTTTTATGCCATTCATCTTTCTATTTTGTCACTCCTTTAAAACTTTTTCACCTCACCGACTAGCCTATTTTCTCTGTCTTCTGTTTTTTTTCGAGTTGAATGATCAAACACCATTGTCATCTGCTGCTTACCTATTCTCATGAAGAAATCATATAGTTTTCGCTCTCTTTCGGCAGTTCCGTCTGCATTCTCTCGTGGCAATTTCGTCTGCGTTCTCCCGTGGCAGTTCCGTCTGCGTTCTCCCGTGGCAGTTCCGTCTACATTTTTCCGTGGCAGTTTCGTCTGCGTTTTTCCGTGGCAGTTCCGTCTGCGTTCTCCCGTGGCAGTTCCGTATGCGTTTCTTTCTGGCAGTTCCATCTGCGCTTCCTTCAGATAGCGGCAGTTCCGTCTGCGCTTCCTTCAGACAAGCGGCAGTTCCGTCTGCACTTCCTTCAGACAAGCGGCAGTTCCGTCTGCGCTTCCTTCAGCTCCGTCTGTGCTTCCTTCATATAGCGGTAGTTCCATCTGCGCTTCCTTCAGACTAGCGGCAGTTCCATCTGCGCTTCCTTCTGGCAGTCCGTCTGCACCCGTTTTATCAATTTATGCAGTTTTTTTTCTATTTATTTCATTGTTTTAAATATGTTTCAAACTCAAGTTGTCACTTGAGTTTGAGGGGGATGTTAGAATATAATTAGGATCAATTAGGATCAATTAGAATTATTTAGTATATCTGAATACTTATTATAGAATATTACGTCTTTATTATTACGATTCTCTTAGCCCCTATAAATACCCTTCCATATTGTATCATTCTAGACAACTTGAATAGACAACTTGAATATACTCAATAATACACAAATTCTTTCTCCAGTTTAGTCTCTTGTTTCTAACATGATATCAGAGCCATGGTATCCTCCTTGAAGAGGATAGGTTGTTTTTCTTGAGGTGAAATCACCGTAGTTTTTGCATTTTTTTTATGCCATTCATCTTTCTATTTTGTCACTCAAATAGAATACAAAAACACAAAATTTTGTGTCTTTATCCACCAGTATCTTATCTTATTTTATTCTTAAAAACAAATGCAGCCTTATATATGAATGAGATCCATCATATATAAAATTACATAACAAACAAATAAATAAGAGTGGAGCTTGATGAGTCTAATAATAAGCACACCTTACGATTCGGCAAAGCAACCCCTTCTTTTTTGGCCTTTTTTGTATAAGTAACTAAAAGGTTCCCAATTCAATTGGAAAAGCAATATTTGTTTATGTTAAATTTCTATTGCCATCATTTGTCATGTTGTGAAGTTATTATTAACCTGTATGTGCAAAATATCTAAATAGAAAGTCTCGGAAATCAGCCGTTTTAATTAAATTTAGTCAGTAAATATCATTTTTTTCAAATGTATGTCTTATGCACACATGATAAAATTTTACTTTTATTGTTTATTTTTTTTTTAAAAATACTGGTTGTTTGCTTATTCAAAATCTGAAAAAATGTTAACTCTCTAACACTGCTCATATTAAAATGATAGTTTGGTTTGCCTAATACCTAACTTAGAAGTTAAGACTCTGATAATAAATACACCACATCTAATAAATATTAATCTAACTCCTAGTAGCTAGTTATCCTATCATAGTTTAGGAGTTAGGAGACTACTTGGGCCATTAATGATTAACCACATCTAATAAGTAATAACTCATTTCGTACAATCAAAACCAAAATTTTCATTCTCAAAAACTTGGAAAATGATTTTGAGAAATGATCATTATGTGAAAATGCAAAAGAGTGAATTTCTAGAATTGAGTTGAGAAGTAGAGAAAAGGGATGAATGTAAAGGGTTAACTTATCAAAGATTAATAACGAATCTCAATGAAATTAGTTACAGAAACTTTTATATATACAATAAGCTATAACTAACTAATACTAGTAAACTAATCACAATTTGACAAGTGTAACATACTAACTAACTACATTATCAAAATTGTTAAGTTAACTAACTCTTTTTAGCTCATCTAACTAACTCATACTTCACATAATTAGCATACTATATCATGTAAAATAAAGTAAAAGACTTTAGATTATGATTAACACTAAATGTGTGTAGTAAGTGAAGAAGCCATAGGCCCTCACATGTTACATTAGCCATGACACAATACACAACCTTTGATGAAGATTGAGAAATCACAATCTATTTTGTGCTTTTTCATGGCACTTATGCCTTGGAGTCAATGAGATTAAGGGTGCACAGCTGCATGCCTTTCTTGCTGTGTTAAAAATATTCAATCTAAAATTATTTTAAGTATAAAGAAGTTGTGTTAAAATTTTAAATTTAAATTAATATAAAAATTTAAAAT
>NC_029788.2:203479-216297 GCF_000816755.2 Arachis ipaensis | reverse complement strand
GTTAACTTTAAATTTGTCAGTAAATTAAAATCCGTGATAGTTGGATACTACATGTGGGGTCGTTGACCATCAAGTTGCTATATAATTGCGATTAAGAAAATCAGTGGGTTACTTAGATGGTTTTATAGGGACACAGATCTCATGTATTGGCTTTTCATTTTTTATGGCTCTGCAAATGACTTTTCTTACACTCAAAGTGGCACTGATTAATACTCATTCCTCCATTAGGAGTCGGATGGCTCAACTCAACCAAATTTCCCGATTAATGAAATTGGAAATTAAACAATTCTAGTATTAATTATGGTATATATATATAGGAGTTCTAATTAAGTTGTTTCATAGTCAGGTTGGTAATGAGTTTTCCACATAGCTGTCAACAATACGCAACATCATTTTGCTTTATTATGAGAAATTAAGTAAACCTGTAAAATCATTCTTCAAATTTTATTTGTTAATTTAATTTACTTATTTTTGTTATTGAAATGTTGATGACATGTTAGTTATAGAGGCATAACTAATATTTTGGAATCTTTAATGACCAGTTGACATGACAATTAAAACAAATTTCTTCACCTTTATTTTATCATATATTTTTAAGTTTATAGTGAGTTTCGCGGTGACTTGTGAATCAAGTAATAAAAAAAAAAATGAAGCTAGTCCTAAGAAAATCATGTCCATAATATATATGATTTCAAACCAAAAAATAAAAAATAAATGGCAAGTGATAAGTGATAAGTGTAACAATTAAATAGATGATGATGATTTGTTTGTGCATATAAATATTTTATAAAAAATTTGAAAAGACATAGGAATTGATCATAAGAGAGATGAGCCATCCTCACTTAGATTATTATTCTTTACACCGTTTTTGGAAATTAGAATAAGAATTCTTCTAATATCAAAATATTTTTTTTACATATATAGTTTATTAATGTATTTGTTATTCGAAGTTTTTTCATAAAATATGTATCTATCATAAAATGGTAATTTTGAGTTATAAGTCGGTTTAAGAAATTTTTGTCGAAAGCTCTTTTGTAGTTGTAATTAAGTCAAACTAAAAGTAAATAAAGACATATAAAAATATGTCAACACTCGAGTAAACAAATATTATACGTATATAGAATAATAAAAGATTTTTTTTCTAAAGATAGTAGGTTATATTTGATTAATTATTGAAAAATGAAATACAAATATGTTCAAAAGTAGGACAGCATAATAAAAGGTGGGAATTTTCCAAAACAATACACTGAAAGTATTCATCCAACGGTGCATGGTCGAAAAACAAAGAAAAATCTTAAAGAAGAAAGAATGATAAATCAAATTGAATGAAACTAAGAGATTGCCTCATGGAGATGACGATCTAAATTGGGAGTTTTTTGGATTTCACGGAACAACTTGACAGAGCTTGCTAGAATGGCAGACGACATTGAAGTAGAACCTTCAAAAATTAACTAGTTGTGAGCTTTCCAGCAGTTCCAGCAAATGATGGTAAGCAATTGAGGATTACGGTCAGCATTCTTCAACGGATTAAGCATCTCTGTTGATGCAGTCCACCATGTCCAAAAGTTGTTAGGGTTTTGAGGGGAAAGACAGTCACGAAGATAATTCTGAGACCATACTTCTTTGATTCTAGAGCAATTGATCAAATAGTGAGTGATTATTTCTGTTGCTTCATGACAGCAGGGGCATATTGACGATATATATGGGAAGCATCGGAAACCGACCATGGAGAGCTTTCTAGATAAATAGCTTAATTTTGTCAGAAATCATTAAAGGATACGGAGGATGCAGCCAAGGATCCTCAAAGGTTCGGATATTCTCTCCAGTACCCACAGCCCAATTAAGACCTTTTTCAACAATCTTTCAGCTTTCATGTATGCTCCTCCATCTCCAAGAAGGTAAGACTCCAATTTTTGCACTTATAGCATTACCATTGCTAAAGTATTTACCTTTTAGGATTTTGGATAATAGGGAAGTAGGTTGTGTTACGAGTCGCCAAAACTATTTGCCTAAAAGCGCCAGATTTTGGATTCTGAGATCTTTAAATCCAAGGCCTCTTTCTCTTCGTGGGCGAGTCATAGTGTCCCAGCTAATCCAAGCCATCCGCCTTTCAGAACTTTATTGTCCCCACCAGAACTGAGAAAGTAGAGAGTGAATTTCTGAAATTAAACCATCAGACAACTTGAAGCTAGACAATGTATAAATAGGAATAGCTTCTCCCACTGCTTTAAGCAATACCTGTCTACCACCTGACGATAGAAGATTGCGCTTCCACCCTTAGATTCTTTTTTGAACCTTTTCGATTTAGAGACTGTAGAAGGCAAACCAAGGTATCTATCATGTCCTCCAATATGATTGATATTCATAGAGTTAGCCAGTAGTGTACGAGTAGTGGAGGGAGTGTTGTGGCTAAAGAATACAGCAGATTTATTAAGATTTACCATTTGACCATTGATGCTTTCATAAAAATTTAATAAATGCAGGATGTTTGAATATGCTTCATGATTAGCCTTACAGAATAAGATGGAATCATCAGCAAAGAGGAGGTTGTTGACATTGGGACGTCGCCTATGTATCTGAAGACCCTGAATTAATCTGTTTTGTTCTGCCTTATGTAGCAAGAAGGAGAGATCTTCTACACAGAAAAGAAAAAGATAGGGAGATAGAGAATCTCCTTGTCGAATACCTCTATTTGGTTTGAAGAAATCATAGGGTTGTCCTTCCACAATGACAAAATAAGAAATAGTTGTCACTAATTCTCGAATCCACATGATCCACCAGGAGTCAAAACTGAACTTCTCCAATATAAACCAAAGAAAGTGCTATTCCACCATATCATATGTCTTACTCATATATAATTTTAGCGCCATTTTATTTTCGAGTCCTCTTTTTTTGTTCTTCAAGTAATGCATACACTCATGAGCAATTATGATATTATCAGAGATTAATTTGCATTTAATAAAAGTACTTTGCATAGGGTTAATTAGTCTATTCATCATACTTTGAAGTCTATGTACAACTACTTTAGAGATAATCTTGTAAAAGATCGAGGATAGGCTTATTGGTCTTACCAAAGTCATATCTTTAGAATCAGAAATCTTGGGAATAAGACAGATCTGAGTGTGGCTAAAACCCTTCAAAATTCTATCCCTTGAAAAGAAGCTCTTAACTGCTCGAAACACATCACCACTAGGTATGTTCCAGAAGTTTTGAAAAAAATTTACTGTCATACCATCATCTCCTAGAGCACTTTGAGGATGAATGCTAAATGTTGCACGTTTCACTTCTTCTATAGTCGTTGGTCTTTGAAGCCTACGGTTCATGTGAGCTGTAGCCTTAAGTTCAAAATCAGTAAACAGAGGTTCAGAGTTCTCATGACAAGTGGAGGAGAAGATGTCCTTGAAATAAAATTCAGCCACAGAAGCAATACCAGCATTTGAAGTAGCCACTTCACCATCATTGCTAGTTAGTTGCCAAATTTTATTTCTTCGGGTTCAATTTTTAAATTTTTGATGGAAGAAAACTGTATTATGATCAACGGATTTGAGCCATTTGACTCTAGACTTATCTTTCCAATAAGATTCCTCATTTTGCAATGCTTTCTCAAGTTTGTCCTCTATTTCTAAAATGATGTCGCCTCCATGAATTCCTGCTAAACGAAGTTCCTCTAATTCAGACTGTAGTAAATCAATGTCCACCTTCGAATTAGATATGTGTTCTTGCTGCCATCTGACAATCTTATGCCGACAATGCTTTATTTTTTGAGCTAGGATATACATGGCCGAACTATCAATCTGTTCGTACCAAACCTCTCTAATAACCTGTCTTATTTCATCATTGAAACTCCATCTTTCTTGAAATTTGAATCGCCGTTTAGATTTCTCAGTTCTTGGATTAGAGTTTAATAGAAGGGGGGAGTGATCCGATCCTAATTCTGACAATCTAAGAATCGATGCATTGGGATAGAGTTGCTGCCAATCAACTGCTACCAGAAATCGGTCCAGTCTTTCCTGTATCAACTCATCACTACTCCACCTATTCAACTAAGTGAATGCTCTTCCAATCATACCAATATCAATCAAAAAATTATCATTAATAAAACTGTTAAAAAATTATTAAAAATATAAGATGGTATATATGTATATGATATGTGAGTTATAAGATAGGAAGAGTTTTAAGTGTACCGAAAATATCGGTGTTCCAGTTGTTTTAACCGTTGATTTAAATTATAAAAAATATATATAATATATATTAATTGAAATCAACGATTAAAATAACTGGAACACTATTTTCGGTACACTTAAAAATTTTCCTATAAAATATGTAAAGTTAGAGCATAAGACATTAAGACTCGTACTTTGTTAAAAGGTAAAGAATATTAAATCATTAGTTTAATGAGTTGAAATAATTATATTGATGTTATGATGTGTAATTGTTAAGTTGATCGTAATTATCATTATTAAGATTGTCTATTATGAGCTGAAAATGAATAATTGCATTAAGACAAATAAAATCGAGTCATAACTCTTCTTGTAGCATTTGAATGGCTTAATGTTCAACAAGGATCAAAGAATGAAAATTAAAAGGTTATGTTAGATATTCAATGACTTTCTTGAACAACATGAATAACGGACCTTAAATTTAGTTATTATTACTTTATTAGATATTAATTATCTATGTCACTAATTAAATTTAGAATTAATTTATTTTTTTAATTTTATTGTTTACATTGTTTAACATTGTTATTGTGTATCTATATATTTTACTAGGTAGATAATAATTTTTGTGAATAATGTGAACAATGTGCTCTAAAATTGGCCTAATAAAATAAAAATACACTACACCTCAAATTATCCATCTAAATCTTAATATTAGGATAACCATCTGCACACCTAATAAATTGAACATCCGATATATCCATTATTCATATTATTTATTATTTTCATTGTTTACCTATACTTTTTCCTTTTATAAATATTGAGTTGATTTACTCTCTAATTTGATACGAGATTTAAGCGATTAATTTAGATTCTAAATACTATGAAATAATAAAGTAAAGTAGAATTTGACTTGGTTAAAAAAAATCATATAAATGATATATAACACATGATAATGATCCGACCTAGCAAAATGTTGACCTAAAATATGAAACTTGTTACAATTGGACATCGAGACCCAAATTTAAAAGTTGTTAAAGAAAGTGTTCTGATGTGGTGAGCCTTCTAAGGTGTATAGCTCGTCTTCTGTAGGATTGATTTCGTTTGAAATGGGTTAGATATACGTCAGACTCTAAAAAAATTGGTAATAATAGATACTTGTAAAAACATTTCGACATTTAAGTAAATAAAAATAAAAAATGATATATTGTGTATTTAGAATGAATAATACACCTCTTTCTTTCTTAGGTTATTTGTTATATAAAATATTTTTCTCCTAACGTGATTATTGTTTCTCCTTATTTTATGATAAGTCAACATAATGTTCAGACCCGTTTTTCTTTTATTTTCGTGACTTACCTATAGTAAAAATAATCACGTCTTATAAAATTTATTGTACTAATACCGATTTATTAGGCGGCTGATAATGAATTATAATGGATGAATCAGAAAATATTCAATTACTTAAACTGATATGATATAAACTATATGCCAATATAATATGCTCGTAATTTTTTGTATAAAAAAATTTGAATGATTATTATAAAGATTCATAATGAAGCTCAAGAAAAAGACATTGGGCCATATTTTGCATATGAAACTCACACTGTCACACATATGAAAAATCATTTAATTACGAGGGCCTGATAAGTGACGAGGCATGCATGCTTTGTATCATATTTAAATTTCTGAAGAAAAGTCTATATTCGAAGGCTTTCCCTTTCCCTCTAAAATGGGTTGCTATCAAACAGAGAGAACTTATATTAAGGACAGTTCCTTTTCTAATATCTTAATAAAGAAGCACGAAAAGGACATGATCCCTACCTGGACTACAGCACAGGTCGATTATATTCCGACTAATTGGGCCTGATCTCCCAACATGGTTTTCATTTTCTAATTGGGCCTGGCCCAAGTCCAAAAAAGATGAAGTTGTCCAATTTCTTTGGTAAGCGGTGGGACCCAGGAATTTAAACAGCCCGTTACTTTATTGTTATTGTTATATCGTGAGGCGTGAGTCGTGACTCGTGAGCATTGAGCAACAGAGCCACCGCGCAACGCACAAAAAGTATCCGTTACTATACAACTCTCTTCCCTCTATCACACTGCTCTCTCTTCATTTCACAGATTTTCCTCTTCCGAAGAATCTGGTTTTCGGACTTAAATTCCGCATTTTCTCCGCCGTGTGATTCCATCTTCCTCCGCTTCCACCACCGCCGAGCCGTCCTTCCTCACCTCCAAGTACTTATTATTTTCATTCCTTTCTTACATCATGTTTCTTTCTCTCACGACAGTGTTTTTACTTTTTCGAAGAAATGCAGTTCAAACTGGAAAAGGAAAGATCAAGAAAAAATAAAAAAGAAAGAAAATAATAATAAAAGAAAATTTAGGAACATCGCATCACATGAGCAGGGATTTCAAATCGCCATGGAGATTTAGTGGAGTTGCATAATTTTAGAAGCTTCGGATCGTGCTAGATTCTATCTAGATAGCTCAAACTGCATTTGTTACTTTTGTAAATCTCATTTCGTATCCTCATGAAGCGTGGATTTCCTTTTCCATTTTGTCCTCTAACTCGGAAACTTTATTAAAACGAGTATTAAGGCAGTGAGCTCATCCGTAAAAGCTAGCTCTCTTCCTGTTCATATTTGTTCTTTCGTATCTCTGTTTTTCAACCATTTTCTCTTTTTGGAAATTAAGAGTTGGAAAATGCTCTTGATGATGTGTGATCGGTGATGATAATTTTGCAGAGATTTAGAGAGGAGCACAATGGGGGAAACACCTCCAGCGGCAACACCGATGTCTAAGATACAGAGGAACCTTTTATGTACACCTGGTGGTGGTGCCAAATTTAAGGAGGAGAAGATTCGCGTAACGGTTCGTATGAGGCCACTCAACCGCAAGGAACAAGCCATGTACGACCTTATTGCCTGGGAATGCTTGGATGAGCACTCCATTATCTTCAAGAATCCAAATCAAGACAGGCCTGCCACACCATACACCTTCGGTATTTTCTCATGTTGCCTTCAAAAGTGCTCATGCTTTGCATGTATTATTACGTCTTTTCTTTTCTTTCCATATATATAATGAGATTTAAACTTAGGCATCATGCATGTTACAAACCGTTGATTTTGGTAACTGAACTTATTCATAAATAGGAATTTCCAAATTTAAATTTATGTTTCTTTATAAATGGAAATTACTGTCATCAATGTCGTTGATTCTTTTTCATTTAATTTGAATTTAAGTTTGTTGGACTGAAGCTAGTCGTCTTTTTTAAGTGTCAATTTCCTATTATAAAATACAAGTAGTCTACAACTATTTTAATACTTTATTATGTCACAGATAAGGTTTTTGCTCCCTCATGCTCAACACAGAAGGTTTATGAAGAAGGGGCTAGGGATGTAGCTTTATCGGCACTTTCAGGAATCAATGGTAATTTTGAGCTAAACCTTACTTGAAGATTTTTTTCTCCCTCTCTTAGGGCCCTATTGAATGTTCCTTAACTTGTTTCCACCTTTTTAGCAACAATTTTTGCCTATGGGCAGACTAGCAGTGGAAAGACCTTCACAATGAGAGGCATCACGGAAAATGCTATTAAGGACATCTACAATTACATCAAGAATGTGAGTTACTCTTGATGCGTATTTTAGTTACATCTGCTGATGGCTATTTATGCATCAGTTAAAAAATTTGAAGAAAAGATGTTTTTTATTTTTTTATTTTATTTTTTGAATGATTTGAATCCTCCTATGAACAAGTGTAATTGCAATGATTCGTGGTAAATGCTTCCATTATGAATATATATTGATTTCAATTTACAGAAACCTGAAAGGCATTTCATCTTGAAATTCGCTGCATTGGAAATCTATAATGAGACAGTTATAGACCTTCTAAATCGTGAATCCGGTCCTCTTCGGCTTTTAGATGACCCAGAGGTATAGTTCACGTGTATAAATTGAATTAATTAATCAGATCCTTTGATAGTAATTGTTGATTTTCTTTGGATACAGAGAGGGACTATTGTAGAAAAGCTGAATGAAGAAGTAGCTAAAGATGGTCAACATTTAAGGCATTTAATTGGCATCTGTGAAGGTAATTATCAAACCTGGATTACTTTGTTAGTTTTTTTCTCTCTTCTTTATTGTGCATCTGTTGACATAGTGCTGCTGCTCAGATGTTATTTTTTTCACCATGGCAAATTTCTGATCTACATTTTCCTCCGTAGAGACCATACCATGAAGTTTGTAAAAAGAAATTTAGCATTTATATGTACCTTACACTCAATGTGAGAAGCTGTAATTATGTTATTAGAATGTAAATTGTCACTCAATATTTCCCTATTATTGTTCACCTGTAAAATATTGTATCTGCAGCTCAGAGGCAAGTAGGGGAAACTGCTTTAAATGATAAAAGCTCAAGATCGCATCAAATAGTCAGGCTGGTAAGCTCTACTAATGAAATGTACTTTTTATTTATAAATGATATGTATGCATTTGAAGTGTTTCATCTCCATTAGGCTCTTCACTTCTCTCCATAATCAGTATTTATTTGTTTCTAACTTTCTATAAATATTTCAGACTCTCGAGAGCAGCCTTCGTGAAAGTTCAGGCCATGTGAAGTCTTACGTTGCTAGTTTGGTATGTATATCTGCATATCTTGACCTGAAATTCTTGATAATGAGATAATCATATTGATCATTGTGCTGTAACTTAATAGAATTTTGTGGATCTTGCTGGAAGTGAACGCATCTCTCAAACAAATACATGTGGAGTCAGATTGAAGGAAGGCAACCACATCAACCGAAGCTTATTGACACTTGCAACAGTCATTAGGAAGCTAAGGTAAGTCATTAATAGAGTTTTGAAACATATCCAAATAGGCTACGCTTTCTTATTTTACAAAATAGTCATAACAACCAGTATTACCAGCTATGATCATCAAAAGGCCTAAGTTCTTATCTAATACCTAACAAGGCATATCACACTGAAAAGTTGTTTGAGGAACTAAATTCAGGTGACTATATCTAGTTTGTGACAGCTTTTGTTTGAGGAAGTTGGGTAATCTTAAATTGTATTCATTATTGCGATCTAGTAAAGACCTTTGGTGCTACTTGATTTGGTCAGTATAAAGGAGTCTAACTCTGCATTCGGAGTTTTTTTTGTTTTGCAGTGGTGGTAAACGTGGTCACATACCATACAGAGATTCAAAACTGACCCGAATATTGCAATCTTCAATAGGAGGAAATGCTCGAACAGCAATTATATGTACCATAAGTCCGTCCTTAAGTCACGTGGAGCAAACAAAAAATACTTTAACATTTGCTACCAGTGCAAAGGAAGTCGTTAATAATGCCCGTGTGAATATGGTATGAGTATGACATAAATGGCTAAACATGATTTGCTTGAAGAATAGATTAGTGTTACTTGTCTTAGTCGTATTAGTTTCTCTTTTTTAATTCTTTATTAATTTTTTTTTGAGGGAAAGTGAATTACTTTTTTACACTTCTTTCTCCTGAAAATTTGGTTTCTAAAATAGAATCATGCAAAATTTAGTACTAAATGTCCCTTGACTCCAGAAGTTAAGATTATCGATGATACTAAATATCACTCGAGTGAAATCCCTCTTTTTGATAACGTGATGATTGTTTTTCGACAGGTTGTCTCAGATAAGACACTAGTTAGACAGTTGCAAAAGGAAGTTGCCAGACTCGAAGGGGAGCTAAGAAGCCCTGAACTTTCTTCTTCATCTTCATGTCTAAGGTCATTGCTAGCTGAAAAGGAGTTAAAAATTACTCAGGTAAAAAAATCTCAGTTATTGGTTGTTGGTCTTAAGTCATAATGACATTTAAAATATGAGTGTGTTTTTTGCATTATCTCTTGGTTCAATATATATGTGGCCTTCTAGATGTGCCTTCTAGGAATATCACATCTTATAAAATAAAAAGGAAGATTTAAAAAGGAATATCACACCTTTTAGCGTTCAATAGGCTTTCATAAATGTATGTAAAACTGAAAAGGACCTAGAAAATAAGTACAGCAACTACTTACATAATTAAATACTCCTAACAGAACACTTTTGCATTGCATAATGGAACAAATCCTGAGAACTGGCTTTCAGCTAAATGGAAGAGTTAACTGTCAAATAACCTACAGTGGCTTTTCTTGAGAATAATTGACAAACACAAATTTGCAGATGGAAAAGGATATGGAAGACCTGAGACGCCAGAGAGACCTTGCACAATCTCAACTTGAGCTTGAAAGAAGAGCAAATAAAGTTCATAAGGTATTTGGAACGATCATATTGCAAATTCTGATATCACATTACTTTAGCTTTTATTTATTCTTTCTCAGTCACAATATGTATGATGCAGGGTTCAAATGATCATGGGTCCTCAGTTGTCAGATGTCTTTCTTTTCCTGAAGAAAATGAATCAGCAATTGGTAAACACACTCCTGACCAAAGAAAGGTGGTAGGCAGGCAGGCAATGCTAAAGAATTTATTAGCTTCCCCTGATCCATCCATACTGGTTGGTGAAATTCGGAAGCTTGAGCATCGGCAGCTGCAGCTTTGTGAGGATGCAAATCGGGCACTTGAGGTTCTGCACAAGGATTTTGCTACTCACAACCTTGGAAATCAGGAAACTGCCGAAACAATGTCAAAAGTACTGTCTGAAATAAAAGACTTGGTAATAGCTGGCTCTAGTCCAGAAGAAATTGTGACTGCAGATAAGGCTGACCTGATGAAAAAAATAAGCCAGTTAAAAAATCAAGGAAACACCATTGCATCTCTAGAAAGAAAACTGGAGAATGTTCAAAAATCTATAGATAAGCTGGTCTCCACTTTTGGTACGGAGGAGACACCAGACAGCAAGACCCAGCTGAGAAGGAAAAAAATTCTTCCTTTCACCTTAAGCAACAGCCCAAATATGCAACACATAATACGTGCTCCTTGCTCACCTCTCTCCTCTTCTTGTAAAGCAATGGAACCTGAAATCGAGAACAGGGTACCCACAAACAATAATATTGGTGGTGGTGGTACAATTGCAAGGTTACATAAGGATAATCCGAGAAAGGGTGATGAAAGTTGTATTTCTATTCTATCAAGGGAAGGAAGCCCAGCTGCACGGCAATCAAAATCAGTGGATGTGAAAAAGATTCAGAAAATGTTTAAGAATGCTGCCGAGGAGAACATTAAGAGCTTTAAAGTTTATGTTGCAGAGTTAAAAGAACTAGTGGCAAAACTGCATTACCAGAAGCAGCTTCTTGTTTGCCAGGTAATATATATTTGGCTGCTTTTCTCTGCTAGTACTTACTATGGTATGTTTTATTCATCTTAATTTTTTTTTTGTTAGCCTGTGGCGGATCATGTTTGCCTAACTTAAATAGTAATTCATTGTGCTCGTTGAATAGTTAATATACTGGTGTTGATATTTTTCTGCCGTGTACTGGTTTTAGGTTTTGGAGCTTGAGGCTAACAAGTCTGCAAATGAAGAAACAGATACAACTGGTGGATCTCCCATACCATGGGAGTTTCTATTTGAACAGCAGAGACAGCAAATTATCATGTTATGGCATTTGTGCCACATTTCTCTCGTGCATAGGACACAGTTTTATCTTTTGTTAAGGGGAGATCCTTCTGATCGGATATATATGGAAGTTGAATTTAGAAGATTGACATGGTTGGAGCAGCACCTGGCAGAGCTTGGGAATGCTAGTCCTGCACTTCTCGGTGATGAGCCTGCAGGCCATGTTTCAGCAAGGTGCACGGCTTACAAGAAATAGTGTCTTTCAAACTGTTACCTCTATAAAATACTAGTTGTGACTAAACATTGTTTTCTTGTTCTTTGTTTCCTTGTCAAATGCACAGCATCAGAGCTCTAAGGCAAGAAAGAGAGTACCTAGCTAAAAGGGTGAACTCTAAACTTACAGCAGAGGAGAGGGAACTACTTTATGCAAAATGGGAAGTTCCTCCAGTTGGAAAACAAAGGAGACTGCAATTTATAAACAAATTGTGGACTGACCCTTACGATATGCACCACGTGCAAGAAAGCGCTGAAATTGTAGCGAAGCTCATTGATTTCTGTGGATCTGATGAAAATAGCAAGGACATGTTTGAATTAAACTTTGCAAGCCCTTACAATAAGAAAACATGGGGTGGATGGAACTTCATATCCAATCTTCTAAATTTGTAAACACACAATAAAAGTATTTTAAAAGTATTTTAAATGCTCCAACAAATTATATTGCATTTTTTCTCAAATAACTCATCCGAGCCGCACTCTTAACCTCCCAAATAGATGTTAGAGGAGTGATGTTGCAACTTTTGATAATGCCACTATTTTCTTATGTCTGAATTACCCTCCATATTATTTATTTCCCTTGGTCATAGAAAAAAAAGCATACAAAGTTCAGCGTAATTTTAATAATAATCAATAAAAAAAGTAACATTATCGATTAAGAAAAAGTCTAAAAAGCCAGATATAACATAAGTTGATTATAAAATGAATAACATTTCAATTTTTTTTTCTAAATCCTATAATAAGAATAAACATCTTTTTAAATATAATCACAAGTTATAACAATTTTTAAAATATACTCAAAAATTAATTTAACAATTTTAATAATTTGAATTAATTAAATATATCACTGAATTAAATTTTGA
>NC_029788.2:176587-203461 GCF_000816755.2 Arachis ipaensis | reverse complement strand
TATAATCATCTAATCATATTTTTTAAATGATAAATAAATTATTTTTATTAATACAATATTATATAATTAAATGTATATAAAATTTATTTGTACTAACAAATTTGCAATGCATCAAAATTAAATTAAAAAAAAATCCAATAGAAAATAAAATCGAAACAAAGTAGCAAATCCACGGCAAAAAAGGGTTACTAAAGGTTGTGTTTGGAGTTGGTAAGATATTTGAGTTAAAGTAAATAGGGTTTTCGCATCACCTGTTTACCTCAGTCCTCAGAAAACCCAGAGAGAGTTCGAGGGAGAGAAGAGAGAGAGAGAGAGAGAGACGTTGGTAAAAGAAAAAGATGGGAAGAGAAGCACCAAAGCAGCAGCAGCCGCCGGTTGCATACACAGTAGAGCAGCTTGTTGCCGTAAATCGATATAATCCCGATATTCTTGCCGATCTCGAAAACTATGTCAACGAACAGGTTCCTATTCCCCTTCTCCCCTGTCTTCTTCTTTGGGTTTTTCTTCTATCATGCAAAAGTCTCTCAAAATCACAAATTCCTTTTTGTTTTTCACCAGGTTTCGTCGCAAACCTACAGCCTCGACGCAAATCTCTGCCTTCTTCGCCTCTACCAGGTAAATATTTATTTATTATAATTTTCGTTACTATTATTTTTTTTATTTCGTCACTGGTTTTAGGATCAATTACTAAATTCAGCTCACGAAGTTGTTACTGGGTCACAAATAATAGTTTTTTTTCCTTTGGATTTATCACTGCAGTTTGAACCGGATAAGATGAGTTCTCAGATTGTAGCCCGCATTTTGGTTAAGGTGTGCTTAATACGCTTTTGTGTCTGGTTTCGATTTCATGGCACTATTTGTATTGCTTGTTGTGAATAGTTTATGTCAGCACATGATTAAATCTCTTATTTATTTGTTTGTTTGTGAACAGGCCCTTATGGCAATGCCAGCTCCAGATTTCAGCCTGTGTCTCTTTTTGATTCCTGAGCGGGTGGTATGTTTCTCGAACTAGTCTCCTCTTGCAGCAGTTCTTATTGATTTTCTGTACATATAAGTAGAGATTTGAATAAATGAATTTATAACTAAGTTTACAAAATCAGAAAGGTGTTTTGCAGCCACTGGTGTTCCAGGAATGTTGCATTTGTATTTGAATTGGGCTCATTGTGTTGATGATTAGTTCAGTTTTGTTTTTCTTTTATCACACTTTGTGCCATGTTAATATTTTTTTTATTTGTGATTCTTAGCAAATGGAGGAGCAGTTTAAGACACTGATTGTTCTGTCACACTATTTGGAGGTACGCAACAGCTTTGTTATTCTAGCCTTGGGCACTTGTTTGAAATTATAAGCTAATCCTTGTCTACTCCTCAGACAGGAAGGTTTCGTCAGTTCTGGGATGAAGCAGCAAAAAATCGTCATATAGTTGATGCCGTTCCAGGTATTACATTATGTATTTTATTTTATAATTCATGGAATAATGATTATTGGCTGTTTACCAATCAATGAATTTTGAAGAATGTAAACCAGTAGATAGATTTGAAATTTCTATTCACAAGAATTTATAGTTTGGTCATGCTGTTACTGCTTAAGTATACTTTGCTCCATCTGATTAGTTGTGTCAAGTGCCATTGGGAAGCTTGTTTGTCTTGAAATTAAGCATGTATATGATATATCATTACATTATTTACTACTATTACAGAATGCTGTCATATGTTCACTCTTAGTGCTCATGTTTGTCATATGCTAAGACACTGACTTCAATTGGTAATCAAAAATTCAAAATGCAGGATTTGAGCAGGCAGTCCAAGGCTATGCTATTCATGTCCTTTCCTTGACTTACCAAAAGGTTCCTAGAACTGTGCTTGCTGAGGTATGCTTGTAATTGTGCTTGTAGCATTGTTGAAGCTTGAGTTCATATATCGCTGGAACCAAATACACATTCTCTTAAGTGCTAGTTGAACATGTTTGAGGTGATGGGATGACACATGTTTATAGTACAACAATACTAGGGTTTAATATTACTGTTGACTGGTGTTCTGAAGTTTGTTGGGAACCGTGGTTTGTATGAAGATTGTTTTTGTTTTCATTACTTTCTAATACGAGTATGATTGTTGCATTGATCTCTGTAACTACAAATTTTAAAATGGTTTGTTCTTTGTGAAATGCACAGGCAATCAACATAGAAGGTTTATCCTTGGACAAATTCCTCGAGCACCAAGTAGCCAACTATGGTTGGGTCATAGAGAAGAGCCAAGGCAAGGGTCAGCTCATTGTCCTTCCCAAAAATGAATTTAATGACCCAGTTTTGAAGAAAAATTCCTCAGATAGTGTACCATTGGAGCATATTACTCGCATCTTTCCCATTCTTAGTTGACTTTTCTGCGGCTGGACTACATTTTTTATTTATTCCACTGGAAATTTGAGATCAGTTGCAACAAAATCTAGTGGTGCGCCTTGCTTTAGTTTGATATTTGGTGGACTTATATCGTAGTTTGCTCAGATTTTGCATTAATATCGGGAGAATTAATTTTCTTTAATGCGATTAATTATCCACTAAAGAGCAGCTGCTGCTGCTGCTTTTTATTATTATTGTTATTTTTTTGGTATTGAAACGGAGCAGCATTATTATTATTGTTATTATTATTGAGCTTCTTGTTTTACCTACTAGATTTAAGTGTAATTATTAAATAACAACTATGTTATGTGTACACTAAAATCAGTCACTACTATAAAATACATGTTAGAATATAAAATATACATTGAAAATTAACTAAATATGTATTTATACTCATAAATGATGGTTGATTTTGGTGGTTAATTTTAGTATATAAATAGATGGAATAAATTTTGTTGTGGCCTTGAATTCTGTGGCCTAACTTGTATTAGGCGAGAAAACCAGTTGCGACCCATTGGCACCTGGTTTTTCATTTATTACGATAGCGTGAAGAATTCTCTTCCTTGTGAACTTTCCAGCTTAGAATTTCACTAGCATATGTGCCTAAAATTTAAGAGTTACCTATTAAATCGATACTCAAAAGATTCATACGCTGATAAAAACAAGCCTAAAAGATTTGAATGACAAAAAAGTCTCGAGTTTTTAATTTGAAAAACGTACCCATCCATCAATGAATTTCATTTCCGACAATGTTAAATGCTGATCTAGCTAACGGAATGGATGCTAACTCTTAATCTTTCACTACTTATGTGGCATTTTAAATAATTCACTTCTTTAATGCTTAGTCTTTTTCTCCTCTCAGCTTTCACCTACGATTCACAAGTGAGTTTTGTTCCATTTCATTTCGAGTTCATTTATTCAATTTGAGGTAATCATTAATCAACTTGTGGCTTGTACATCAAATCTTGGGCTACTGTGTTGAGAAGAACTATCTTTTTTCTTTGTTGGTAGTGTCTTGGACTTTCTTGCTATGCATTTGCTCGCACCATGTCTCCATCTTGCTCCATGATTTGCAACCAAGAACCGCTACAGAAGGGAGAGTGACAACTGAACTATTAGTGTTTAGGGTTCACCCAAATTGAATTGGGGGTTTTGTATTTCCAGCTTGTACATTGTTAAAATTAATTAAAAATAACACAAATAATGAAAGACTAAAACAGTTGGCCAGATCAACTATCCCATTAGCCAGACCAACATTTAATGTTAAAAGCACATTTTTGTTGACACCTGAATCTTTTGAGCACCAACTCAAAAAACATTAATCATGAAACAAGTACTTGATGTGATAGTGCTCGTGTTGTGATCCAACTAGAAACTGAACCAGTTTGCAATGAAACTAAATAAGTTAGGCTTTTCAGTAGTTTACAAAATGAGCAGTATCATAGAAAAAAGTAGCATTGGGTAATTTGGAGTTTACAGGAAATTTATTGCTTTTCCTAAGAACCGCAAAACAGAAAAACACTACTATTGGTACTAAGCCCAAATAACAGTGTTCTCATGAATTATACATTGCAGTAAGTTATTAAAAAGAATCAATTAACTGCATTTCTAAGAAGTGGAGGTCCCACTAGACAGGGTAACGATATGTACAAGTGCACCTACTATCATATTTTAACTGGTGAAAAGGGTTAAGAAATACAGCCAGCTGCAGGGAAACAACATCATCAATAAAGGAGATAAGAGCGGGAAAACTTAGAAGAATTTTTACAACCGTTTGCTATGTACTCTTTTTTGCTATGCTTCTTGGGATTTGATGGAGATTTTGCACCAACTAATGCTGCATGTCACTACCAAGAAAGGCCCCAGGATTCTTCCTTAGCATCTTACAGAGAAGCCTACTCAAATGTAGTCCTTTTCCTTATCATTGAGATCTTTCTAGTGTTCTTCTAATCAAGCAGAGGACGCCAACTCAATGGGAAAGATGTTCATTACTATCATTGCTTGCTTGCAGATGTTCTCAATGGCAAAGTGTCTGACCATAAGTTACCCATTCAACAAAAGTGTCAGGGAATTCATCCGGCACGTTGGACTTGGCATCACTTTGTGCATTACCACAAGATAACTCTGATTCAGCTCGTTCCCTTCCCTGATAATTATATTTCACAGAATTATTACTCGTATTCCCTCAGGAATGTCACACACTTGACATATGGTGACACCTACTATGATCATTTTTAATCGGTATACTCCTACTGGTCCAAGAACGGGATTGATTTTTTACTTGGTCTGTTTTAGTTTCCTTCCCAAACAGGATAAATCCTTCGTTTTTATAAAAGGCAAGTGCCTGCTGGGTTTAAACAAGATCCATGCTACAAGAACTAGATACATTGCATTTTAGTGGAATCTAATATTATAGTATAATCAGAAGGGTAGTAAAAACCTTGAGGCTGGAACTGGCCAAATCACTAGTGGATGGAGCAGCTTCTACCATTCCATTGGTAATATTTTCTGAAGAAAGCCCGGTAACTGGAGAGTTGGTAATTGATGACCTGCTTTCAGTTGAAAGATAAACACAACTGTTTTTTGTTAAAATGAGAATATATCTCTAGAAGGAAGGAAAGAAATACAACAAATTTTGGAGATGATCAGAAATCAGGAGTTACTAGCACCCCCATATACTCAGTGAGAGATACTTCACTATAAAATTTATAAAATCTAACCATACCCCATTGTGCTCTTATATTCTTTCCCGCAATACAACATTCTTGATGGAAGGAATACATAATGACATAATGTTAGAAAGTGTCACCTGTCATATAGCTCATCTTCACATGAATTCCCAGAAGAAGATAGCCAATCCAAGTCAACAAAGTTGGAGCAGCTGAAAGAATCCCCGTGATCAGAATAGTAAATATGGTCACTTTCATGGAAGCGTTCTCGTTGCATGTCTCCAAAAAGCTGTCTCCGAGGCATTGAGGGAGTATACCTACATTGGGAAAAGAATTAAAAAATTGCATATCATCACGTGAACTTGTATGGACAAAGAAACAGCAACTGGCAAAATCCCAACATAAGTTTCCAACTAATATCAGCATGGTGGGAGCCTATTAACAAAGTTTAGATTTCAAATTAGAAATTGCACTCTCTTAATTGGCATTCCAATGTTCAAACACATCAGAGGCTAAAAGTTTGAGAAGAATGTTTTGAATGGAATAAACTTCTTCCATCTTCCGGTTTATGCAGGTTCAAGTGTATTTATTATGTTAGTTACTATACAGATGTTCTCGAACAGAAAGATTGGATGTTCTCAAACAGAAAGATTGCTAAATTCTCTCACGAATCATGATCACAGTACAAAAGAGAGAAGATGCATAAAATGGGATGCTGACAAACTATCTCCTGTATGAAACAGATTGAAACTCAAATTGGCATGGAGACAGAATAAAAACCTTGAAAATGACATGTCACTCTCAGTAGTAGATATATCAGGAGATGACTCGCAAAAGGGCTTGCTTGCTTCTCCAGATCGGTCTGGCATGCTTGCATTTGAGAATTGTTCATCCTTGGCATCCGGGGCTGACATAGGTGTAGAAGTATCACGAAGAATGTTTCCGTCTGAGAAGGATCTCTTCATAATTGACCTAAGAAACAAAATTTCAGAGTTACCACAAAGGGTTAACAGCAGATATTTTTAATGGAATAGCTGCATGTTATCAGGACGTTTTGCAGCAAGGTTGTAATTATTATGAATGTGGTATCTATAAACTCATTTCTGATACTCTCTAGACTTGTTCGTTGTATATTATATCAAACTTGACACTTGTGCTTTTGATGATCCCACATGACCATAGTACTGTAAGGATCAAAAGGGCAAATACTAATCAAATGTTCTGCATATATGTCATTTATTTCAACGTCTTTCTTATTTCTGGTTATTTGATTTACTTCAGATATTTATGCCTAGATCTATTACTACTACTATTTTACACTGGCTGTTATAAAAGATCACCACTACTGGCTGTATATCATATGTCTATTTTTTTCCCTAATATCTCCTAAATGCAACAATTTAACCCCAAGTTTTTTAAACTAGAATTTAGTTTTAGGTTTTGTTATCTTTAGGGGTGAGTTTCATAGATCATGCAATACTATAAGGAAGGAGATGGCGAACAGCTTAAGTTCTAAAGAGTAGAAACCTTTACACAAAACTGATTCAAGGAATATTATGCAACAAAGGTATCTTCTACATAAATAGCGTTCAGATACCTTGCATCATCATCTCGATATCTCCCTGCATCAAAGTGCTGATCTGCACCCAACTCCCATAGAGCAGGTTTACCATGTGGCTCTAAATCTCCCAAGAATCTGTGCAAATTAGGTAGGAAAGAATCACCTCATGATTGTATAAAAGAGTAATCATTGAAGATCACAGAAAGATCTTTACTAACAGGAAATATATAACAAAGGCATCAACTGCCAAAAATAGACAGACAAAAACCTGCTATTATTTGAGACAAAAGCAAGAAATGCAGGGAGATTGGAGAGTTCAGTCCATCAACAATGTTTTGTTAATTTATTTTACAGTGTACTAGCAGAATTCTTATTTACCTTTTCCTGTATTATCAAACCTTCTTTACATGAAAAGAAATATATTCATATCCCAATCAAAAGCATACTATAAGATTCTTCCAAAAAAGAAGGGAGGGTAGAAACAGAACACACAAGCAACAAACAAACTGGATAAGCAGGATTCTACATTTCTATGATTAATAGATACAAGTCAACCCCTGCAAATGTAACTTGGAAGCACATGAAAGATAAGAAAATGCATTATTGCAGTCCATACACATTAATTGCATCTTGTTTCTCAGCATCCATATATGCATTGCTGTAATAGCGTTGAAGAGTCCTGAAGAACTCCTGTGACTGTATTGCAGCTCTCCATTGGCCTCTCCTCTCCGAAAATATCTACGTAGAAACATTAGTTAAAAGAAAAAACCATCAGACAAGGCTGCTGAACTGTTATGTTACACCATACTACATATCAATTCAATAAAATAATTTTTATATACAATCCAATGACAACTTTCATTCCGCCCATTTAATGATAAAGCGGAATATATCGGGAAAGAAATAAAAAAAGAGCTAAATGTTGATCAGCCTATCAGCAAGGTAACTCCATTCTCACAAATGCAAATATGATTCAACTCTGCATTATGCATAACATCAATTAGTTGTATTCATCATGCCAAATTTATCAATGTTCGCTAAAAACGACACATGAAATACAACAAAGCTAACAAGACAGTTGTATAGCATCCAATTGCTATTATCTGTCTCTGGTTTATCCCTAAAATTGCTGAGGATGATTATTAAAGAAGTCTCATCTACTGCAAAGAATAATTTAGAAGGCCACAAATTGATGTAGCAAAAACATCAATTCACAAGGTTGAGCTCTGAACTGCAGACTGAAATTGCAACTACAAATCACCTTATTGTGTGCAGCAGAACCACCATACTGATGTGCAAGTGTATCACCCATCCGCTCATAAAACCCCATAAGATCATCAGCTACGGGATCATTGATGTCAATCCTTGGGTGTTCTATAACTCCCAAAGCATGGAGCTGGCGGCCAAGTGCGGCCAACCCATATGCATACTGAGCAACATTTGTGCGATCTAAGCAGTCTATGCAATTGGTCCTGAGCACACCCCTCTGCAACATGGGTGGTTTGATAGAATTATTTCCATCAGCATCATTATCTCGTCCACTAGGTTTCCTCTCTAAATTATTAGCATCCTCGTTTTCATCACCAACATGTCCAGCAGGTGACAAGCTTTCCTTATCGACATTACTGGAAGCCAAACTTAACATCAGTTCACATGAAAAGCCAGTGAAACAATTTCCAGTATTCCAACTCTCCACAAAGGATTTATTGCTTTTTTAGTTAACATTGCTTTGTTTGTTCTGTGAAAAAGTGTAAATAACTTTTCTTATGTTTTATCTCAAGCCACTACACAAGTACACAGAACAAATCTAAACAATGTTGAAAAGGTAATTGAAAATTTGTAATGAAATGCAAAACTTACTCAGTACACGGCCATTTGAGATAATCTTCTGACCTCAATGTTGGTGGTACTTGGCAGTAGAAAAAACCAGTTAATGTCAAGGCATATGAAGCCACTTTGCCCAAAAGCACCAACACATTTGTAGCTTTGCTGGAAGTTTTTTCCCCAAAAGAAGAGAGAAAAAATAAAAGAGGCACTTTTGAATAAGCTTACTCAGAACAAACAATGCAGTTTGCATCAAAGGGTAAGATGAAAGACACCAACCTTTGAAAATGTTTGTGCAGATCCCAGTGAAGGAACCTAAGCCTGTCCTCCTCAGATAAATCTTTATTAATGAAATCTATTGCATTAGCAAACTCGGAGCGAAGTATGGATTCACGAGGCTTCTTCTCGTGCGTCTGTTGTAAAAGCATATCATTAATCTCCTCAAAAAGCTCATAAAACGTAAATGAGTCAAATATAAGACACCAAGCCCATCGGCAGAACTTCTACTGTCATTTTAGTATTTAATGTTCTGAGTTTTAGAAAATATTATTATAACATAAAGCTAGTCAAGACATTACCAGATATAACATCAATGTATCATCGCAACCAAGATGCAAGAAAATCTAAAATTGAGATAATTAGATTATATGATGACATGTAATATATAGGGAGGATTATGGGAAATTACCTTTATTAAATTTAAAATTATTATGGGATTTCCATATCTTTTCATAAGATTTTCAAAATGAAGTCTGGTGGCTTGATAATTCTGATCCTTCTTTGACACTGGTGGGAAGAATGCATTTATTAGCAAACATAAGGACATTAACACGTGAAAGGAAAGAAGTTATGGGGGAAAAGATATCTTTGCAAGTATTGCCATATTCATGAAATTGGAATACATACATATAATATCTGGTTTAATATTTAGACGTGAAGTTTCCTGCGACCAGAAAAGAGGGATCGAACCACGGTTCTGAACAACAGAACTTATTTGGATGGGTAGACCTTCTGGAACATCTTCAAATACGATTTGTTCTGTCTCAACATCATTAGCAACTCTACCATTCTCATTCACACCTCGCCTTAAATATCTGCAAAATAAAAATATATAAATAAAGCCATGAATTTGCATGTATCATTTGAACTTGAACACTTGCAGCCATACCCATCCTTCAAATTTTTATGATTGCATCACAAGCAAAAGTAAAGAACATTTCATGTATCATTTCATATCTAGTACCCATTACACATTCCAACTTCAAAGGCATAGTGACCAAATCATGAGAAAGGCAACTCATATACTGTGAAGGTTTCATACTATATTTTATAGAATCAGATGTATAACACTATAACCAACCACAGAATATACATGATCACGTTGTAACAAGTTACAGTGTTTAAAAGGATAAAGATAACACAATGAAGACTACAGACCTAGTTCCAGCATAATGACGTGATCGCCTTGCAATAAGTGTGAGTATGAAATCCTGCCCAGATATCGTTAGTGTGTCCTAGCAAAGCCACAAGTTAAGTACCATAATGTTACTTCGGCATAGCAGGGATTCGGCAAATTGTAAAGCCACCAAATATTTAACAAGATTACTCAACTAGCTTAACAGTATTCAATGGATTTTTAAAGTGTCGTTCATCTCACCTGTTTAAAATAGCCATAAACTAGAGCAACTGTCCAAAGAGTATTCTGGAGGTGATTCCTAATTCCTCGTGTCAAGAATTCATTCCACACAAACATGGTCTCATAAAGGACATGGCCTGTCTCATTATCACACATGTTTCTTTGAAGACTACGCATAATGTGATATGAGTAGCTGAAAAAGAAATCCTTTGTAAGGTCGACTGTGCACAGCAGCTTCTTGTATCTAAAATACCAATGAGAAAAATCATATAAGTAATAAAAAATGTGAACAGAAAATGAGGCAAAAATGCTGCGTTTAAATTCAATGATGGCACAAGAGAAAAATAAAAACACCTAGCACAACACAATCATGTCCTATTTCATCATTGACAAATTCCCAATCAAAATAATTTCTCCTCAACAAATCTGTGCCACTGTTTTATAAGTTATTTTTTATATATTTGGATAAAATAGGAAGAATGTATCAAGAAATTTTTACATGAGGTTCTGTTCAAATTAAAAGAAATATGAACAGAGGAGAATAAAAATAGTGTAAACATCGGACAGAGGGATATAATCAGCAGGATAACTAAAGACGAAAGTAAAATTAGAAAAAAGAAGAAAAAAGAAAGAGACTTAGTTTGATAGCATGTGGAATTGTAAAGACCTGTTTTCGTGTTTAGAATTGATGATATCAGGCCGAACCAAAGAATTAGGCAGCGGAATCATCTCAGTCTTTGAGACAGCATATACTGTGTGACCACAGATTGCACCAATTTGCCTTCTTTTCGTTATAAGCAGCATGTAGTAAGGTCCCAGAAATTTGATGAACCCTAAAGCATAGAAGCAGAATAACATATTATGATAAGTGCTAATAATTTGTCAGCATGCGCGGAAGACGTTATGGATCTACATACCAACAATTCCATAACAAGTTGTAACAAATTTCAGGCCACCCGTGGCCTTGTTACCCTCATGTATCCGGCGCAACAGATCAGAACATTCACTTTCTGTGTATGTGGTTGAATCTTCCCGCAAGTTTAGCTCACAAGGATCTAGGCGATCAATCTTTAACACTCTCCAATATGTCCTGCTCTTGTCCCTTCCTATCATATAAAAGTTCTGTGGCACAAAACAAATTCAAAAGGTAAAAACGTTTCAAAGAAAAGGAGTGGACAATAAGAACTGCAACCTCAACAAAGTTTCCAATCTTATAGCCCACTATTTCTTCCAAACAGTTCATACTGCGAAGCATCTAAAGCTTGAAATGAGGCTCACTTTAAAAAGATGAGTTTAGGCAAAAGATACATAATACTTCGAGGTTAAAAATGACTAGGAAGCATCAATATAATCTCAAACGACAAGACAAAAAATAACATTTCAGAAAGACAACGCTGAACGAGGTTATAAACTCTATGAGTACTCTCTATGGTGCAAAATACCAAATGTTTGAAAGTTCAACATGCATATTGCAGTCTACCATGCAAAATCAGATGTTTTCAATGCTCAGCTGGTTTCATGCTTCATCCAAAAACATTCAACACTGCAATATCAGTACTAATAGCCAGTTGCAAGATGACGAGTGCCGTATAACTACAAAAGCTTATAAATACATAAAAACTGTAAAAATCCCTTTTCACTTGCATGTCATAACTTTATATGAATATGAATCAGAAATCAGTACACTGATAAAATCTTTGACCTGAAGTGAAATAAAAATTACACAAAATTTTCAACGATGCGGTACAAATCACATGAGGAATTCAAAGAGATCTTACTACAACAATAGCAGATACCAAACTAGAATAAAATTAAGCAAAACATATGAAAGAAATAAGAAAAGGGAGATTACCGATCGAGTCTCGTAGAGCCTGAATTTCTGCATACAAACGTGCGAAGGAAGACTAACTTCTTCAGAGGCAGGAGGAGAAGGAGGAGGAGGAGAGTGAGGAGAAGGCTCATTCTCTGAAGACGCCATGACTCTTTCTATCTCAGTTTCAGATCCCTCCCCCGAGCCTCAGGCTCAGGGAAACTATCAAAATGGCATGCAAACAGTGCCACCAAAAAAACGAAGAAGAAAAAAAGACTCTTTTTTTTTTACCAGAATTCAGAATCGCCGCATTGCAGAACACAAAACCATATCCTGAACTCTAGGTTGCTTGCTTCAGATACAGTATTATTTGTCAAACACAGATTCGAAATCATTAATCTTCCATCATAATTTCAGCTCCACCACCAGAACCACCAATCCCACCGCCTTGCAGTTACACCCACCTATCTCCTATAACCCAATAACGACCCAGTATTCCTCACTTGAGCTTCAATACACCCAGATCAAAAAATTGACAACCCAGAAACAAAAAATTGAATTTTTATTTTCTTTTTCTATATCTATATCTCTATATGTCTGCTATTATTGAGTTGGAATATGCCTTTGTACCTTAGGGTAGAGCGGAAACAGCATGTGGGTATTTTAATTATGGAATCTTTTTAGAAAGGGAAAACAAGATACGAGGAGAAGATCAAGCACAGAAAACTGGGTTAGAAAACTGGAAAAAGGAGAAGATTTCGGAGGTTCCAGAACAAAAAGTTGAAAACCACGGGTGCAGAAACAAGAGCTTCTAATTATTGATTCAATGTTTTTTATTTTCTATTTTTTATTCTAGTTTTTTCTTTAAAAAATAATTTTATCTTTCTTCCGAACGATAGTGGAAAAGTGGCAGATGTGAGCAACAATTAAAAGTTTAAAACTACATCACATCGAATATATATAATTTATATTTATATTTATTTTTTTTATGGTATTTCTCCACTCAACATATCAAGAACTAATCTATCGAATCCAAACTCTATTGAAAAGTTTATTGTTAGCCATCAGAATTCGAACCCCAACACTTAAACAAACTAGTGAGCTAATTACTAGACTAACCTACTTGATTAATAAGAATTTGATTTTAACAGGCTTACTACACATCCATATAACCATATAACCAAGTTGCCCCAAGCCCAAATTGATTTAGGCGCATTAAATGGAGAGTGAAAAACATGTGCTAGACACAAAAAAACCTCTCGTTTTCCATTCGCGCTTCACTATGAAAGAACGTTACATTTTCAACAAGAAACCAATACACCAAAACACTCATTCTCTTCGAATCTCTCTGAACATCACTCAAACTTCAATCACATTCTTTGCGGAAACCACTACTGCAAAGGAATCGGAAGAAGATTTGGCAAGCGAAATAAACAAAAAGAGCAACAAATACTACAAAAGGTATGAGAAAACTACTGTTCATTTAAAATCTTGCAATGTCGCGTTTCGCCTAGTTTCATTTTAGTTTTACTGATTTGATTTGCTTCGTTTAGTAGATTGAACTATTGTGAATGATTTTTACAATATAACTAGGGCTTTAAAATGTATGTGCTTGTTCTTATTGGTGTGGATAGTTTAACTAGAGCTCTGTTACTATCTTCAGTGCTTCTTTTGCATTGAAGAACACTATTCTTGTTGATTGAAATTTGATAATGATTTATTAACCACATGAACGTTTTTCGGTTCAGTGGCCTTTGTGATTTTGATTCTGTGCATGAAGGATTTTCGGTTCGATGGCTTGTGGCATATTAATTAACTTGATTAAGATATACATGCTTGTGGTTGTTGATGTATTAAATGAGTTTTGTTTAGGACAATTGACACTAGAGACAAATCTTTCACTTTGATAAGCCATACTACTGTAAAATTGTTTCATTATATTTGATTAAGATATATGTGGTTGTTCTTATTTGTGTGAATAATTATATACATATTTCGGTTCGGTACCCTTTGTGATTTTGGTTTTGTGCATGAAGGATTTTCGGTTCGGTGGGTTGTGGCATTTTAATTGACTTGTTTAACATACACATGCTTGTGGTTGTTGATGTATTGAATGAGTTTTGTTTAGGACAATTCACATTAGAGACAACTCTTTCACTTTGATAAGCCATACTACTGTAATAATATCCTGTTGATTGAAAGTTGATCATCATTTATTAACCACATGAACATTTTTTGGTTCGGTAGCCTTTGTAATTTTGGTTCTGCGAGTGAACAATTTTCGGTTCATTTTCGGTTCAGTGGGTTGTGGCATTTTAATTGACTTGTTTAACATATACATGCTTGTGCTTGTTGATATATTGAATGAAATATTGACCAAAATTTTTTTATTACAGCAAAACACAACAAAAAAATGGCAACAATGAAGGAGAAGACACATTATAACGTAAGTAGATTAAATATATTTATCCACTTTTATTTGAATAATATCTATTTTGTATTATAAATATATCCTCACATTCTGTTTCAAAACTTGCAGAAAACTCACTATTGTAGACGCCAAAGACAATAGCAACAGTGTACAGGAAAATGAGTCAAGAAAAGAAAGATATTGTGGAAGAAATGGGATTTGGTGCCCTGGCACATGTGCCAAAAATGAACGTCTCTAATACACTATTGATAGAATTGCTTGATTAGTTTGATGAAGAGAGAGGATACGTGAAAATTCTACAGGGGACAATATACATAACTCCTCGAAAAGTAGCAGCTGCCCTCGGCATAACCAACGGAGGTAATACATTTTTCACTTACTGCTTATTTTCAGTTCATTGGTGTCTGAAAAATTAAACTGACCGTTTTTGTCTGATTTTTGCTATTAAAATATTGTAGAAAATTTTTTTCCTGAAAAGGTTGATTACAACAAGCTGAATCCAGCAGACAAGGAATGTGCTGGATATGAGTGTAGAAGGGAGGAGAACCGAAAAAAATTTAAGAGGACTTTTGTTGTCTTCATACAAAAGTTCTTCTTGCTCCCCACAACAGTAAGTGTGGCCTCCCCAATCCATAAGCCACCGATTTTTCATGTGGACAACATTAGAAAATGGGATTGGGCAAAGCATGTTCTCAACTTCTTAATGAAAGGAGTTGAAAACAAGAGAGAGGGGGAATAAACAGTCTATTGATGGCTGTGTTTTTGTATTAATGTTGATATACTTCCATGAAACAAAGTTCTCCCGCCTGTTTGCACCTGATGCTCCCCCTGCACCATGGGTGACCTATGGGACAAGGAAAATGATTATTGAACGGATTTCATCCGAAACAACACAACCATTGATAAATACTCTACTAAAATCCCCCGAAAAATTTGCTTTGAAATGCTTTTAGGTTATAATTAAATTATTTGTCCTACTTGCAATTGTTAGTTTGTTCATTTGAATGTTTCTGCATTAAGAAACATTTTTCTTGATGAATAAATAGTTGTCATGTACTATTCACCATTTGAATATTTTTCGATTCGGTATGATTATTTCATTCGGTTCACCGGATTGTTAATTTGTTATTTTGATGATTACATAATTGAGACCTTATTTTTGTTTTAGGGACTTCTGTACAGAAAGCAAAAAAAGAAAGAAAAAACAAAAACAAGTAACTTGGACAAAAAAAAGGAAAGAAAATAAAAAAGAAAATTGTTGAGACAGATTCTTCTTCATAAGAAGAAAGACTTTTCGAATCTGAATCCGAAAGCCAGTAAGTTTAATTTTCATATCAATTTTATTTAATTTGTATTTGCTTAAATTTGTTCTTATGCGCTTATTCTTATATATTACAGAGAAGAAGAAATAAAAAAACTACAACAAAGAAAAGAAAACAACCATTGAAGGTGGTTAAGAAACAAACTAAAAAAACAAAGCCTGTGCCTATAGATTCAGAGAGCACAAGCGAATCTGAAAACGAATAAGTATTGCATAATTTCTGTGAGACGTTTTGTTGATTGCATATATATTTATTTTCGGTTCAGTGGGCTTCTAAGTTTCGGTTTAGCAATTTCATTTATTTCAGTTCGGTGGTATCTGTGGGTTTGGTTGACTTCATTGTTAGTGTCTTGTCTCTGGTATAAATTCAATATGTTTATATGTTTTACAGAGAAAATGAAATTGAGAAAACACCCATAATAAAAAGAAGAAAACAACTAGAAAGGGTAGCAAAAACACTAACCTAACCTGACAAGGAGTAGGTTTCTCAAATCATATTTTCTTTTACTGATACTTACATTTTAGGTTCCTTGATACTTATTTTATGAACTTTCAGAACTGAACAAGCAAAAGACAATGCTGCCGAAAAAAGAAAACGAGCATTAGAGATGATAAGGAAAAAAAGATCAAAGAAAAGAAATAATGGAGCTCAGTCAACAAACATTGCTCCGGATCAGTTTGACTCTCCACAGACACAAAATGATTTCTCTCAGACGTAAGATTCAGTTTATTATTCCATAATTCTTTTTCTTACTTTGCTTACTTTTGCTACAACCTTTTCTAATTCCTCTATATTCAATTACTAATATTTATTTATATTGCTTAGGGTGCCGACTATAAATATGGATAGTGAGCAAGTCTTACAGACTCAAGGAAGCTCTACACCTTCTGTAAATGCTGCGAGCAATATCAGGTAAATTGGTTCACTACATATTGTATTTTCGATTCGATGGTTGCCCAAAAATAAATTTAATATCTTTCTAGACCTCTGCTTTTAATCTTGGTTTCTAATTTTAATTTGTTATTTTTTTAGGAAAAATACCCGGACAGCCCGGTCAAATTTTTAGAAAAAAGAAAATCTTCCCAAGAAAGACGTCTAAAACTCCACGAGTGTAAGTTAAAAATATTTATGTTACTCTTTTAGATTTAGTTAATAATTTTTGTTTAATTAATCACAAGAAAATTGTGTTTAAATGTCACTAGACCTACACCTGAATCTGAAATATAAATCGTTGAGTTTCAATAACAAACTCGTTCTGAACCTTTGGATGTGTGAGTTTTTCAATGCGCAAATTCCTATTTTTCAAAACAAATTATAATTATTCAACATTAACTTTATTTTTATTTACATTTCTTAGACCTCCTCTTGCATTGTCTCTTCCAAGTTCAGTTCAGGAAGAGTTGATGAAGGATGACTTCATCTATGTGCTTCCACAAGAGGAAACACAACAAACTTCTAATAATGAGTAAGTTAATAAATATTTATTCATCACATGAATCTTGTTCAATGTTTACTGCTTATAAATGGTTTAATTATGGTTCAGTTGAAAACAGAAATGAATTCAATGTGTTCTTGTCTTTGGACTCTCTTTTGCTTATTACAGCTGCCCTCAAGAAGCTGAAAAGCAGGGTATTACAGTATCTCTTACGATTTCTGTAATTGAAGACTTATTCAAAGATGACTATGTGTATGAAGTTTCTAATGAAAAGTAAATTTCACATAAAAATTCTTTTTATTAATTTTAATGGTTGTTATTGAACTGTTTTCTATTTAATGCAACAGCCCTGCAAAAGAACAACAGCAACAAGCCCAAGAACCACCGGTACAACAATAATCAGAACAAGAAGCACCTATTAATGTGTAAGCATTAAATTCTTTAATATCACTTTTGTTTAATATAATTTCGGTTCACTGTAAGTTTGGATTTTGGTTCAGTATAACTTTGGTTTTCGGTTCACTATAATGATTAGAGTAATTTCTGTTAAATATCATTGTTAAATATGATAATAGTTTGGGATAATTATAGAAATGTTTACATTTTTTTTTTAGAATTCGAATCCTCTTCACCGCTTCCTGCGACAGTAACTATAATTAAAAAAAGGGGAATATCAATGCATCTGGAAAAAAACGATTGATTTCGATCAATAGACCCGCTAAAGCTCCGAACCAATGGGTTGGTTTGAAAATCAACGAATTGCTGGTTGTAGAATATTATTCTCGTCAGACTTAATACTAACTAAAAAAACAAGAGTTTTGATACGAGAATTTTAGCTCATTCAGGTATCATCTACATGGATATAGGAAGATTTGCATTTTTTTTATTATCCATTTCTAAATTTTATAGATTTTTTTCAGTTAAGATAGTGAAGGGATCCAACTGTATCAATTGTTTTCTAGCTGGGTTATTAAATTTTTCTATTGATGAAGCAGACCTCTGGAACAGCCCTGCAAAGAACCAACAGCGCAACAATCCAAACAAGAAGCACCTGTTGATGTGTAAGTTTTACTGCTTATATAAATATCGATAATGTTTACTGCTTATACATGGTTTAATTATGGTTCGGTTGAAACCAGAAATGAATTCAATGTGTTGTTGTCTTTGGACTCTCTTCTGTTTCTTATAGCTGCCTTCTATAATCCAAAAAGCAGGCTTTTACAGGGTCTTTTACAAGCTCTGTTATTGAAGAGTTTTTCAAGGATGCCAATGTCTATCAAGTTTCTGATGAAGAACAATCACAAGAACCTCAAGTGGCATGGCAATCAGAAAAAGAAACTCTAATCTTGTCATCATTTGACAGGTATGTTACTTGCTTTTCTTTAATATCATTTTTGTTTAATATAATTTCGGTTCACTGTAAGTTTGGATTTGGGTTCACTATTTGTTTGGATTTCGGTTCACTATAGTGATTAAATATCATTTTTGTTTAATATCATTGTTAAATATCTATCATCCTGCAGTGCTGCTCAACCTAAGGAAAGGGAAGATGAAAGGACTTCCTTTAGCCTTGGGATAAGTCCACCAGCATCTCAACCAACTCAGCCCTCTAAAGAGAGTGATTCACAGCTTGAAATCCTGGCAGAGATGGTGGTAGATGCTGGAGTGGCAGCAACATTAAAATTTGATAAAGGAACATCTTCAGAATCAACCTTAACAGCGGCTCAAGTTTACAAAACCCCGCAGAAAAAGACAAAAATCACAAACGAGCTGATCAAAAAGTGTTATCATTGGATGACACATGTAAAAAAGACAAAAGACGGTACCAATAAATATGAAACAGTATTTGTCTTGAAACATGAGGGACTCTACGAGGGACTAAGAGAATATTTCATGTCTCTAATGCCCAAAGAAGATGTGCATGCCGTGGTAAATTCTTTTCCAATTGCATTAACATTAATGATTTTTTTAAACACTCTTATATAGTATATCTCATAAATTTTCATCCTGTAGGTGGTTAGTATACACAGCATTATTCTCAACGAAATAAAAATGAAGCAGTATCAGAAACAAATATACATTGTGCCGCAGGATATTGTGGTAAGCTAAATTTCCTATTCACTGCTGATTACTTTTCGGCTCGGACAGAATGTAAATATTGGTTCACCTGATTCTTATGTCTTCTGTTGAGTTCTTTTGTATTAAGAAAACTTTTCTCTTGATGATTGAATATTTTTCACGTTTTATTCAGCATATGATTTGTGTTCGGTTCGGTGGAAATGTAATTTAACTGATGTTCATTTTGCAGAATTTTATGTTGGGAACATATGGCGTGGAGTACACTGATAAGAGGACAAACAAAGCCTACATGTTTGATATTGAGCAGTATGCCCACCACCGCCAGTTTCTTGACAAAAGGAAACTTGTATCGCATCCATTTGTAAGTTGTAATTTCTAAAAATTCTTTGATAATTCTCTTGTTTGCTATTGTTTCGACTGAAATATTCTATAATTTTCCAAAATTTCAGCTATTTGTTCCAATTTGCAATGGAGGGCATTGGTGGTTGTGGATTGCTGATGTAAACAAAAAGAAGTTCTATGTCCTTGACCCTATCAACAAGAAGCTAGAAGATATACCTAATTCGAGAAAGGAACTGAACAAATTTGTTGTAAGTTATTTTTTTGTAAATTATTCAAATTATTCTGTACATGAGAGGAGTTTGGTTGACTATTGTTGGTTCTGTTTATTTACTTTTTTGGTCTCTTTCAGGGTTTAATAATTTCTCAGATGAGGGTGTATGCTGGGGCGGAACCCTTAATGGAGGATGGACTAGGAGAGGAAGGAGAGTATATCCAATTGAATAGTCAACGTACAAAGTAAGAATCTTTCTCTTCTATAGTGCTATTTTTAATGTATTTTATTTTATATACTATTGATCGTATTATACTCAATTCTTGCTTAGCTATGATTATGGAATATTCGTGATGAAATGGCTTGAAACAATAGATATACAAAAAATAAAAAGCGGGAAGAGATATAAATATAAAGCTTGGACACAAATAAGTACTTTCTAAATTAATAAACTTCGTTCTTTTCTTATTTCATTCAGTTAAGTTGATATTGTAACTAGAGCTTTGAAGTTGGTTGTTACTCTGTTCAATACTTTTTTTCTATGCATAAATACTATTCTTGTTGATTGAAATTTCATCAACAAAATTCACCACATAAACAATTTTTGGTTCGGTAGCTCATATAATTTTGATTCACTAAGTGAATGTTTTTCGGTTCGGTGGATTCCTTTTAATTTTTTCAGGGTTTAGGATAACTGTGATTGCATTTTTATAGTATGACTAGGGCTTTGAGTGAAATTTGTTGTTATTTAATGTGATTTTGATTTACTTGATATTTAATGTGTTCAGGGTTTAGGGTTATTGTGATTGCATTTTTACATTATGATTAGGGCTTTGAATGATATTGTTCTTATTTCATTTGAATTCATTTCTTATGTAACTAATTCATTTCAATTGAAATGTAGAAAGACATTGATGACTTCAGATATCAATATGGTCCAAATCTTCTGTTGCATTAAATTAACAAAATCAGAGACCAAGTAATTTTGGAATCTGAAGCAATACGACTCACCAAGCCATCTGCTTTCCTCTCCAACCCTTATTGTAAATACACATCTGGGAATTTAGATAGCAAATAGCATATACTAGTTGTAATTAATAATATTTTGTTTAACTTGTTTAAAAAGCAAAAAATGCATACTTCAAATGTATATATGTCAATGTATGTATCAAACAATGCTTCTTTCAAATGTATATATGTCAATGTTAATGTATATATCTATTCTTAATATCAATGTATATATCAAATGTTAATATTTATATATCTGTTGGAACTGTCTGGCTGCTGTTTTATTCTAGGTTCTCAGTGATTGTAATCACTGTATTTACCAATACATTAGAAATAAAAAAGAACACAGTGAACCAAAATTAATACACTGCGCGAACCGAAAGTTAAAAACACACTAAACCCCTAAACCCTGAACCCTAAACCCTAAACACTAAAACCAGAACCCTGAACCCATAAACCCTAAATCCCTAAAACCCTAAACCCTAAATCCTGAAACTGACCCTGAACTCTGAACCTGAACCCTGAACACTGAACTCTGAACCCTAAATACTAAACCCTAAACCGTAAACCATGAACCCTACCGTAAACCCTAAACCCCCAAAACACTGAACCCTGAACCCATAAACCCTAAATCACAAGTTGACCCAAGCCCAAATAAATTTACCCGCCTCCAACGTCACTAAAATAAACGTGACTTCCACGCGCTTCATTATAATAAAACATTCCTTCTTCTTCAAAATGCACGAAACCAATCATTCTCTTTGAATCTCTCTCAAAATCACTGAAATTTCAGTCACGTTCTCTGCGAAAACCACTACTGCAGAAGAATAGCTAGAAGATTTGGCAACGAACAACCACAAACGAACAAAAACAGCAACAGAGACTACCAAAGGTATAAGAAAACTACTGTTCACTTGAAATCTTGCAATGTCGCATTTCTCCTAGTTGCATTTTAGGTTTACTGGATTGATTTGCTTCGTTTAGAAGATCGAACTATTGTGAATGCATTTTTACAGTATAACTAGGGCATGGAATGAAATTTGTTGTTATTTTCAACCAGTTCAGTGGATAGTGTAACTAGGGCTTTGAAATTGGTTGTTACTATATTCAGTACTTCTTTTGCATAGAGAAATACTATCATTTAGCAACAGTGTTCAAGAATATGAGTCAGGAAAAGAAAGATATAGTTGAAGAAATAGGATTCGGTGCCCTGGCACATGTCCCAGAAATGAAGGTATCTCACGCCCTCTTAAAAGAATTGATTGATTGCTATGATGAGTATCATGGTTGCCTGAAAACTCTCCATGGAAAAATATACATAACACCTGCCAAAGTAGCAGCTACGCTGGGGATAAGCCATGGCGGTAATACACTTTCCACTTCTTGCTTATTTTCAGTTCATTTCTCCCTTAAATTTCGGTTCATTGGTATATAAAAGATTAAACTGAACCCTTTTGGCTCATTTGTTACTATTAAAATATTGTAGGGGATCGTTTTCCTAAAAAGGTTGACTATCGCAAACTGAATGAGGAAGACAAGGCAATATTTGACAGCCTCAAATGTGTTACGTTGGCGACTTTGACAAAGTCTGTCCTAAATATGAATGTTGAAGGGAAGGAGAACCGGCAAAAATTCCGCAGGACTTTTGTCGTCTTCGTACAGAAGTGCTTCTTGCTGCGGACGACGGTAAGCATGGCCTCTGCTTAGGTGGTCTAGCCGTGTCTTGCTGTTGTCTCCCTCGAAGACGAAACTCCATTTATTCTCCTATTTGAAGCAAGTTATTCATCGTCCTATTATAGCCGTACAATTAAAGTCATCGCTTTGGACTCGAGAAATTAAACGAGATATTGTTCCACTTTGCAGGTAAATAATCTAAGGATTTCTGCATTTTAGAAGTTATGTGCTTTAAGGGAGAATATTTAATTCTAATTTCTAGGAGAGTAGCTAATTCTAGTGTTTTGTTATTGATTCTTATAGTTGACATAAATTGATTAAGTATTCAAGTTAGATTACGAAAAATTGCCAAATGTGGCTTATACCTCACTCTTAACATGATTTACATCAGAAGTAACAATTAGCAAGGTTTTTTTTTTTATTTTTTTCCAACTCTATTCAATATTCATTCATTAAGTTGAATTGGAAATTGTTCTTGATTCTTATGTCTGACATTGTCTTGCCACTTGGGTGGATCATTATGTTCAAAACACAATCCTTAGCATTTTCACGCGTTTATGCACATCAAATTATTAACATTGTGATTGAGTATCTATTTTCTTTTGCTCAGCTTGTTGAAACTGTTCCTGTCCTCATTGGCGTAGTTTCATACTTGTTGCTCTCTAAGTCTGCCAAGGTTGTTAAGAAGACTTTCTCTCTCCTATCACTTCTCTCCAAGGTCCTCGCTGTCTACAAGTAAGAACTTTAACTTTTATATTGTGACGATTACTTGTTTTTATGTAATTATATGTGGGTCATATCTCTAACTTGCTCATATTTGTAAAATCAGAAAAGTCATATTTTTCCAGTGTAGTCATATTTTAATTGTGGATAATGATATAAGAAAATGCATTGAATATTTGACGTGATGATTCATAGTTTGAGATAAGTCTCTTCCTTTCTAATATGGTTGTTGGGATTAAAGTATATTCAAAGTTGAAAGAAATGTTAAGCAATTTACCCCATAATTTAGACATAATTTATGATAGGGTGTAATGTCACTATTTTATCCATGTAGCAGACTCTCATTGGGTGGGATATATGATAATTATTATTTTTGTTGTTGTATTGCATAAAGGTAAGAAGATAGTAAAATGTATCTTTTCAACTTTCAAATAATTTTTTTTATTATGGGTTCATTTATTCTCTCTTGCATGATCAAGTAACCTTTATTCAATTTCATGTAATTTTTGGGATATTGGCTCCAAGACTCTGGACTCTACTTATTGAGTATGCTACAAAGTATAATCTACTTTTTTCTTTTTAAACTAAGCATTACTAGGTATCTACTTGGGATGTTACTTTTATATTTATTACATTTACTGTTTACATACATATGTATAGGAGCAATTCTTTCATGATCTTACATTTTTTTACTCCAATTAGTTTTGTTATTTTCTTTAGACCGAGATTTGTTTCTTTGCAGGAAAATGTGATTTATATTGTTTATTGCTTTGTTGTTGTGACCAATAAGTTTACTATGCATGCTTGTGATTTTTATTGTAGGTAGTTGATTACTCCATTGTAAGTGATAATTTGATTTCCTCGTGTAGAGTTAGAACCGTAAGATAAAAGACTCAACTGACGACGATACTCCCTCTTGCCAAGGATGCAGGGCCTGTATGTGAACCTAGAGACACCAAACTAGCTCATGCGAAATTGTCGGATATCATGTGAAAAGCTTAGCCTAAATGTAATTGTGATTGGCACTGCTGTATGTCTGTGCATGATTATGTCTTTGGTTATATTTTGAGATTCTCTTTTTTTTAAGCTAACTATAGTTAAGTTTTTGACGATGTGGCACGACCTTTACAACGTTGAAATGATGAGTATAAATGTATAATGATTAATGAGTGATTTTTCAGCGTTGTAAGAGACAAGCTGGTATTCTCTGAAAGCAAATGTGTAATGTTGATTATAGCATTAGCCATATGACTTTTTTTTAGTTTTTTCTGTGTGTGAAAAAAACCTGAAAGTTGAGCTGAAATCAACTATAGTGGCAATTATATATGCGAGGATGTTGCACTTGCTTAGCTTGATTCACGTTTCTAACTTCTTTAATCTTGGATTCGATATCAACGTTAGTTTAGATATACAAAGAATTGAATCATGCCAGCCACAATAGCTTGTTAAAAAAAAAACTATTAATGATTTCATCAACCAATTACTGCATGTTAAAACACGAGTAAAAATTTTAAAGTTTAAAAATGACAAAAATTACAAATGCTAATCACCCTTAAATTATAAAAATCAACACGATGGAAATTATAAAAACTAAAAAAAAAAGTTGAAAAAACATACATTACTCTGCCAAAGCACAATGTTCCCATTTAGGATGAGCACATCTATCGTAGCCCCAAATAATACGTAAAAACTAAAAAACATAAGACAACTAAAGAGTAAATTTTTTTAATTAATGTTGATAACAAGCTATATATAAAATTCTCCAAGAACTAGTTTCTATCAAGTGTAAATAAAAATGTCAACAACAGAGGAAACCAATTGGTTCTCAAGTGCCGCAAAATCTCAATAAAGCATAGGATATAGCCCCTATAAACCAACTAAAACTTTGGACCTAAGATTGGAACCTGTTAAAACTTTTACTTGTCTAAATGGCAAAAGTAACAAGTTTCACTGTAATGCAATATTATTGAAACTAGCAATCTTTGAACTATTGAGTATGCTTCTCTACAAACTCGTTCAGAAAATCAACAAACTTGTCCTTATTAAGGTTTGGTATTGTTAATATTGCAAGTATGAGGAGTGCATGAAGTTAGTCCTACATCAAAGAAAGCAAGGAAGTGTGAGGAGTTTATAAGATGAGAGACCCATTAACTTGACACCATAAGATTTTTAGTTGGATGTGGTGTCTTCTCATCTTATGTTTTCTCGCTTGATTCCTTCCCGATGGTCGAGAGCTCCCCACGGTGGCCCAACAGGGTGAACACACAAAACATTGGGCACCCCATGATAGAATATAGAAAAATTAACTCCATGATTGCCTATATAGAACAAACTCAAAAACAATTTGGCAAGTTGTACATCACTAAAGAAATTAGTCTTAAATCTTGTTTTGACAAGCAATTAATTTTGTTAATTTTTAAATGCAAGACAAACAACAAGCTACAATAGTATAGACAAAGTTTTGTGCCAGAACCAAAATGCTATAAAAATAAAGAATTACAACAAAAATACAATAATACATAAGAGTTCCAATTAAAAAAGAGAGAAAGAGAAAAAAACATGCATTCAATATCACGTTTCTGAAATTTAAATATTTCTGAAGTTTAAACTAACAAGTTTTACAAAAGGTATCATGAGATAAAATCAACAAATCCCTTCCCTCAGTCATCTTTCTTATTTTATTTTATTTTACTCAACAAATCAGCATCATCAGAAATATCTTTGACTTCCTACTGATACAATCTCTAAAATTTACTCCTAATCCAATGAGTTTTCTCATATAAGACACCATGCATTGTATTTTAATTCTTCACAACTATTACTCTACTTCTACAACAGAGGTTAAACTTCAAATAAAAAAATTAAGAATTTTATTCAATTAGAAATTAAAATAGTTTCTACCAACGAAATCACAACAATCAAATTCAATAATTAATCATAATCAAGGACTCAGCAAAATTGCATCATATGTCCCGTAAACAGCACTTGCATATATAATAGAAGTTTCAAAATACACACATCATTAGTAAATCGAAAACCTAAGAAAGAGAAAGAAAATTGTGGCATGTTTTGCTAAGTGAAGGACACAACAAAAAAACTGTATGTTTTGATATGAAAGTCAAATAGAGAACAAGGTAATCAAATCCTCACTGATACTGATGGCACCGATTGCCACGCAGGTAAGGACGCTGTCTCTAGCCATTTTTCTTGGGCTCGTAGGCAACAACGATGCGTGGTACAGCGACTGTAGGGATAGAATCGGCGAAGATACTGGAGAAACCTAGCAGATTAATGCGATAGTGAAAAACAAAAACACAGACTCAACTGAAAGTGTAGTGTGGTGCGACGGTAGAAGCTGACATGAAGACATCAAAGAAAAGATTTTACACAGAATCAATTGTGACGATGTTGAATGTAAGAAGAAATCCTAGTGGAGACTCTCCTCGAAAGAATAATTAAAAAGAAAGGAAAAATTTTAAAAAATTAAAAATATAAAAGGATAAATATCTTATTTTTAGTTCTTTCAAAAAATTACTTATGAAATGATTCCGAAAGCACAAAGGTTATCTGAACGACGTCGTTTATCAGGAGACGTACGTACGCAACATTCGATACGCAGTTTAGTTAGTACGTTTGCAAAGGCAATTGCTAACTTCTATAACAATCGAACTTCTTATCTCTCTCTCTCTCTCTCTCTCTCTCTCTCTGTTATCTTCGCCCTTTCCCGTCGATTGGTGCAACATTTATTCGTTCCCA
>NC_029788.2:172062-175671 GCF_000816755.2 Arachis ipaensis | reverse complement strand
TTCGTTCCCAATTTATTCTCAATTAAGCTTCATACCTTCACCAATCCAGTTCCAATTAAAGGTTTTTATTTGAAATTTATTATTTATATTTGTATTTATTTATTTGTTCTTTGTTTGATTCTCCTGCTCCTTCCTTAATCCCCCTTATAGGTTAATCTGTCCATCGAAAACCCTAATCTCAACCACCTCCAACCTTTTTCGTGATCAATTTTAATGATTTTCCTGCATGCAATTCGATTCTCAATTTATGTTTTCCATAAACTCTTCGTGCCCGTGTGACCGATGTTCTTGACACTACTTATTATAATCTTAATTGTCGGTTCATACTTCCTTTCGCTTTTTTAATTATATATATATATATCTTCTCGACGAAGTTTGTAACTTGGAGCTTTCAATTGCAGTTTGGGATTGCTCTCTCTCTGATGTGAATGTAATCTTGTGTGGTTTTGTTTTGTTGAATGGCAGCTTCTGATGGTAGAGTAACATACTCTTCCCTCTCTATGCTAGAAAAGGAAAATAATCACTTCAGCTACGGTAAGATGAATCATTATGTTGATTCTACATGGTCTGAGCCAAAGTCCGGTACCACGTCTGGTCCACTAGGCTCAAAGTCCTCAAACAAAGACTTCTTATATCAGTTCCCTTCTGAGGATAGGGACTTGTTTGATGGAGGTTATGACTCAGATGATGATGTTGGTGGTGCTAACAATAACATCATGCCCTCTAACATGCCTCCAGAGGTGAACGTGAAGAATGTTGTCTCTGGTTTGTTTGCTATTTTGACTGGGCGAAACAAGGTTCCGAGGATTACAGCAAACCAGCAGTTACCCACTTCAAATCTGTCATTTCTTGGCTCCGGAAAGAATGGAGATCTTTTTCTTGACTCTTCAGTGTACACGCCGAGTGCACCCCCCCTCTGCGAGCCAACTGGGATTGATTATAGTGCCTACAAGGAGGTCCTGGAGGCTGAACCTCCAGAATGGCTCCCTGATAGTTCTGCTACTGTTTGTATGCAGTGTACTGCTATGTTTACTGCGATTACACGTGGTAGACATCATTGCCGGTTTTGTGGAGGGATTTTTTGTCGTAATTGTACCAAGGGCCGGTGTTTGTTGCCTGTTAGGTTCAGGGAAAGGAATCCTCAGAGAGTGTGTGATTCCTGCTATGATAGGCTCGATCCTTTGCAGGGTGTTCTTATCAACACTATAAGCAATGCTGTGCAGGTAGCTAAGCATGATGTGATGGATTGGACTTGTGCTAGGGGGTGGCTTAATCTTCCTGTTGGTTTGTCTATGGAGCATGAGATATATAAAGCATCTAATACATTGAAAAACTACTGTCAGGTTTGTTCTTTTCTTTATCAATATTAAAAGAAGTTTGTGCAGGTTTTCGTTAAGCAAGAGTCTTCATATATTGTTCCAATTATGACCATTTCCATTTTATTTGCTGTCCCGCTTATTTGATCCTTGAGTGGTTTTTGCCAGTTCTATTAAGTACCAAAAAGTAATTTAATAACTGATGTATCTTAGTTGTAGTAGATTAAGATAGACTAAAACCTCCACATTAATTGCTCTACTTGTGTATTCATGGAGCATCTAGATGAAATTTTCTGAGTAGCACTTATATATGTTGATATGCAATAATTTTTTGAATGGGCAGGTGGCCAAATCCAATCCTGAGAGGTCCATCCCTCTAGCTGTTCTAAAAAATGCCAAAGGCCTAGCGATCTTAACTGTTGCCAAAGCTGGTGCACTTCTCTCTTACAAAATTGGTACTGGTTTGGTTGTTGCTCGAAGAGCAGATGGATCATGGTCTGCGCCATCAGCTGTACTCTCCCTGGGCTTAGGATGGGGTGCTCAGGTAAGGAGAATATATGCATGTTTAGTTCTTGTGTAGTATTATTTCACCAATATGTTTATGCATACTATTATGAGTTAATTGTGAAAACCGGATAAAGAGTAGAAGGAATGGATGTGGACCTATTTCAAAATACATCTGTGTTTAATTTTCCTTTACTATTTAATCTTGATTGACATAATATTTTTTGTGACTTTATCTTTACACAACTCTATTGCATTAACTGAATATTACCCTTAGAAGATCGATTTAGTATAGGTATTAAAAATCTTGGCATGGCTTAGATTTGTGTGTTGATCTTGTATTCCCAGATTGGTGGCGAACTTATGGATTTTATAGTTATTCTTCATGATATAAAATCTGTGAAGGCATTCTGCAGTCGAATGCATTTTTCCCTTGGTGCTGGTTGTAGTGCTGCTGCTGGACCTGTTGGAAGAGTTCTGGAGGCTGATGTTCGTGCTGGTGACAGGGGTTCTGGCATGTGCTATACATACAGTTGTAGTAAAGGTAGTTTTTAAATGATTTTTTATTGCACATATCGCTGGTTCTACTCTATTTACAAAAATGCCACTTAAATGTTTAATTTTGTTCATTTGAATTGATTAGTATATTTGGGCTATTGCTTTCCTTGATATTTTAGTGCTGTCTGTTGCTGAATAATTTCCACACCTGATCAAATATTTAGCCAAGGCAATCTAATGTATGGACCATAATCTTGTTAATATGCTGACTAAGACATCAAGTTTTAACTATGGTAGAAATATGTGGTATAGTGGACTGAAGGTGTGTTTGTTAATGCCTTGTTTGAATAATTTAAATGCTAACAAGCTAATTTCACAACTATAGCTGCTACTCTCGCTTGATATCTTAATTTCTCATTTTGTTACCCCAATATATTTCTGTGGTAGAATGATTCTTTTGAAAGCATAGCTGATACAATTTTTACCGAACTGATAGGGGCATTTGTTGGAGTGTCGTTGGAAGGGAATATAGTTGCAACAAGGATGGATGCCAATTTGCGGTTTTACGGGGATCCTTATCTCACTACAACTGACATTCTACTAGGGATGGTGGACAGGCCAAAGGCAGCTGGACCATTGTACGACAGTCTTCAAGATCTATACTCAAGTTTACGCCATTAAGCTCCCTTCTAGTTGCAGATTCAAGCCATAGCTCGTGCATGTAAATATGAAATGTGATTCCCGTTTTGAATTTCAGGTCCTCTATATCTTGTTCATGGTGACGAGGGGTCTATGCACTTTTATAATTTGCTCATGCATTGTACAGTTCAATGCATATTACGCAGATGCTCATTGTCAATATTTTATTAGACATGATTGTACATATGCAATTGATGAACCAAGTTATATTTATCTATTAAGTTCTTTTGCTTTATTTTCAATTATTAAACTTTGTAACTTCATATTTTTTCTTTTTTTTTTTTAATTTTATAAATTTTTTTTATTAGAATAGGGGTAATTTAGTAATAAAATACAAAATTTTATTAAAAAAGACGATTTTAATACGAAGAAAACGTTAAAGGATGATTCTAAATAAAAAAATTACGTTGAGGACGGTTTTGATTCTGATTTTCAAGATCAAAACAATACTTATCTCTAAATGATTATATTAAAAATAGTTTATAAATAAATTATTTTGTATTTGGGTTTTTAGTTCTAAAAGTGATTATTTTATAAAAATATGATAAAAAATAGTAATATTATGAGAGAAGTTATTTTTTTAACTTTTTTA
>NC_029788.2:168748-171424 GCF_000816755.2 Arachis ipaensis | reverse complement strand
ATTCTTAAATAATTTTTTAAAAAACTATAATTTAATTTTTAAAATTATACTAAACATTAATACTACTACTAAACATTCATATATCTTTATATAACAACTAAATCTTTTATACCTATCTATATGCATGCATACAAACTTCCCCGACACCTAAAATTTGAACTACCAATATTATTTACGAGATTGAAGAACTTGTTATTTTAACTAGTCTTATATTCATGCATATTCCACTAATATTATCTTAAAACTTTTTGCAAATTCAAATATTTAATTGAATTATAAATTTTACACTTCATTATATTCTCTTAACTTGTAATAGGACGTAGTACTATCATTGTATGGAATGGGTAAAGAATCAATCTCTCTGAATTTATCATTTCAAAATTTCTACTTGAAAGAATAAAATAAAACTACTTGAAGTGATAATATAGATGACGTGCCATATTAATGAAAGTAGGTTAAAATTCTCGTGAATAAACAAATAATAATCGTGACTAAAGGAGAAAAGAAGATGATAATTAATAACAAAATCCTAAAGAGTAGCTACGTGTAACTGTAGCTTTTGGTTGACATTTCTTCACAAAATAAAACATTTCGAAACGTAAAAAATTAACTGAAAAATTAGAACAAGAAAAGAAAAAGTAATAAAACCAACAAAATCCTATATGACCAAATTATTTTGTAAATAAATTTAATTAAATTAGTTTAATAATTTATTAAAAAAAAAAGTCACCAAAAAAAATTATTCAAAAAAAAAAGTTTTCTTATTTTACTATATTTCATTACTTGAAATTATTAGTCTCGGGGGTTTTCAGGAGAAGGAAGGTGTGAGATCTGATTGCAGTTTCCGAACCGAAGAAGTCACTGTTTTTCCGAGGTTTTCAGTTTCCCGAAGCAAAAAGTTGTGCTTTTTACATGCATGTTCCATGGTTGATTGCTTTGTGAGTTGGTGAAGGGGTTGGAAATTTTTGAGGACTAACTTCAATGATGATGATGATGATTATTATTCTGTGCTTGTTTGCTTGAGTTGTTTACTGTTTTCTGCATCAGGTTACCGTTTCTTGTTTAATTTGCTTTGTCGTTGAGCTGAAAATTCAGGCATTGAAGTGAACTTTGATCGCTTGAACTGAAATACAATTCGTGGGTTTTTGTTTTCTATGGCGGTGGTAGCCACTATTGGCCTCTTCCCTTTGCTCCAGAACTGAATCTGAACTTCTGAACCAGTCTATATGGTAATTACTTACTATTTGTTCATCTTAATGATGAATTGAGAAGATGCAGATTTCAGTGTTGCAATTTGTTTTTTAAGTGATGTTAAGGTTTTGGGTTTAGTGAACTGAGGAATTGCGGGAATTGGGAATTGGGGGATTGATTGTTGATCTTTATGGATGCTATTGCTGCAACAATTTACCGAACTGATCAAAACCGTTATGTGTTTATTACTATTATTCAATTGTTCTCTGATCTAGCGTTGAATTTTAGCACGTTGCAGCGTTATCAGTGGTGTTCATGTATATATTGCTTTTGTTTTGACTTGATTGCCATCTCTGAATAAATCGCTTTTCCTCTAAGTAGTATCTAATTATGGAATATCTGGCTATCAGTTGGTTATATTCTGCTTTTTACAATTCATGATTTGGTGCATATTAATAATTAATGTAAGGTGGTTGTTTTGTTTTCCTTCCATTTCAGTTTCTGAAGAACTTGTGTTTTTGTTTATATGCACATGTTTCTCTCTAGCATCATGGGCCGAGGTACATGGAATATTTACAAGACTGGCTAATGAGGGACTCAATGAGTTGGCTCAGGCGGAATCACAGTCGATGGGTACCCCTGACAAGAAAATATCTGATCTTGTTGACGTAGTTAGGTCTTGGATCCCTCGAAGGGCTGAACCACCAAATGTGTCGAGGGACTTCTGGATGCCCGATCAGAGTTGTAGGGTATGCTATGAATGTGATTCACAATTTACTATATTCAACCGCAGGCATCATTGTAGAATATGTGGCCGAGTTTTCTGTGCAAAGTGCACTGCTAATTCTGTTCCTGCACTGTCGGATGAGTCAAAAAGTGGCCGCGAAGATTGGGATAGGATTAGGGTATGTAATTATTGCTTTAAACAATGGGAGCAGGGTTTAGCAACGGTTGATAATGTCACTCCGGTCACCCCTTGTCTCAGCCCGTCCCCATCTGCGACAAGCTTGGTCAGCACTAAGTCCAGTTCCACCTGTCATAGTAGCAGTAGCACTGTTGGCTCAACTCCTTACTCAACTGGACCTTACCAGCGTGTGCCTTATATTTCACCTCAATCTTCCCCCATGGATCTGTTAACGGATCGGCAGGAAAATTTGAATCCTGATAGGTGTACAAATCCCTCTGGTGCCGTAGGGGATTTGGCTTCTAACCAATTTGGCTATTGCTTCAACAGGTATCTTTTTTCAACACTGGTTCATTTGTATTTTGGATTGTCTTTCTGCTCTTAAGTTGAGGGTTAATTTATGTCCTCACATTTCTCATGCATATATATTGAGCAAGAATTCTTCCTTATTGGGACTCAGGAATCTGATTTGATATAGAGGAGTGAGTGTTGCTAAGATGTATTCTTGTGTGTGCATATGGCTATTGATTTTATATTGATGTGCAAAAAAAGTTTTGATGAGGTTCTGTGTAGGTTTCTTG
>NC_029788.2:158898-168240 GCF_000816755.2 Arachis ipaensis | reverse complement strand
ACCTTTCCACATTAGATCTTAATGTTATTTAAAGGCTCTGGTTAATTGACGAATTCAATAATATATTTGGCTAGTGCATCAAACTATCATCGTGCATCTGGTGTTTTATCCGATATTTAATTGTTTCTGTTCTTAATGTTATTTGTATGTTGATTGTTCTGAGCCAGGAGTGATGATGATGATGATGATTATGTTGCCTATCATTCTGATACAGAGTCAAGGCATTATTCTCATGCCAATGACTATGAGGATCCAATTAACATTCATGGGATTGATCATGTGTATGAACCTCATGAAATGCATCATAATGGAGATAACGTTGAGGCAAAAAGTTTGAGTTGCGCAACGTCACCTTCGGATCTTGATCTTGTAGGCATAGATGGGATCCAAGAACCTGGGAAGGCTGATCAGCACGATCATGTGGAAGGATGCATATCACCTCCGTATAATGAGGCAAGTAATAATATTGAGCCTGTAGATTTTGAGAATAATGGACTTCTTTGGCTCCCTCCTGAGCCAGAAGATGAAGAGGATGATAGAGAAGCTGTTCCTTTTGATGATGATGAAGATGATGGTACTACTACCACTGGAGAATGGGGATATCTGCAATCCTCTGTTAGCTTTGGCTCTGGAGAATATCGTAGCAGAGATAAATCAGGTGAGGAGCATAGGAAGGCCTTGAAGACAGTAGTGGAGGGGCATTTTAGAGCTCTGGTAGCTCAGCTTTTGCAGGTGGAAAACATACCTAGTTATGATGAAAATGGCAAAGATAGTTGGTTGGATATAATTACAGCTTTGTCATGGGAAGCTGCTACACTTCTGAAGCCTGATATGAGCAGGGGTGGAGGTATGGATCCTGGTGGATATGTAAAGGTCAAATGCATAGCCTGTGGACACCGAAATGAAAGGTAAGACTAAAGAGAAATGAATGATGGACTGGTCATAAAACTAATGATTTCTTCCAAGAGTTTGAGTTGTAACTAAAAGAAGTAAATTGAGAACGAACATTGTAATGTTAGTGTGATATTATAATTCTCCCACTAGAGATGGAAAAAGAAAATACAAAAATAAACTACATGCATATATTTTCTGTTTCTATTTTATAGGGATATTGGTAGTAGTGTAATACAAATCTGTGAGGTTTTTCTTTCTATTTTTATCATACAAAATTTATTTTATGTTTTCTCTTAGGAGGCTGATGAATTGAAGTGTGTCGTGTGAGTATATTTATTGTATTTTATTATCTGTCTCTGCATATTCTTGATGTTCAATTTTTGTCTTTACAGCATGGTGGTTAAAGGAGTTGTTTGCAAGAAGAATGTGGCCCATCGTCGAATGACGTCAAAATTTGATAAACCACGTTTTCTTATACTTGGAGGAGCTTTGGAGTATCAGCGAATCTCTAACCAGCTATCAAGTGTGGATACTTTGTTACAGCAGGTTCTCTCCACCCAACTATCTCTTAAGACTTAATAGTTACACAAATATTCATGGATAAAAATGCACTTGACAACTGTGTGTAGTGTTATCTGTTATTGGTGCTTATGTATGAAAATTTTCCTTTTTATGTGATCTCAATTTCTGACCTTACCAAGCATACTAAGTCGTCTTTCTTTCATCTTGTTTCTATTATAATACAAGTTCTGAGTTTCGTGGTCTTTTTATTCTTCTGCAGGAAATGGACCATTTGAAGATGGCAGTTGCAAAGATTGGTGCTCATCACCCAAATGTGCTTTTGGTAGAGAAGTCAGTATCTCGTTATGCTCAAGAATACCTTCTTGCTAAAGACATATCACTTGTTTTGAATATTAAAAAACCACTTTTAGAGCGTATTGCCCGTTGCACTGGGGCACAGATTGTCCCTTCAATTGATCATCTAACATCCCAAAAGGTGGGTTATTGTGAAGCATTCCATGTTGACAAATTTTTTGAGGAGCATGGTAGTGCTGGGCAATGTGGAAAAAAATCAACAAAAACTTTGATGTTCTTTGAGGGTTGCCCAAAACCTCTGGGTTGCACTGTAAGTTCTATAACCTGAAATATTTTTAGACATGATTCAATTTTAGTATTACATATGTTCACAATGCACATAGGAACTGAAGTGCTGTTAGACCTATATTCAAAACTTTTGGCTGATAGATCCCCAATCCCTTACTAACACTTCCACAATGTGAAGAAAAGCAGACAACATAGTTAACAACTGCAAGAAGGAAACTTCTTCTGTAATTTATGTTACTCAGGCATGAATGATTTCCTTTGTAAATTGCAATCAAACATTATTTTGTTTAATCATTTTAAAAGATTGAATGATCATGGTGAAGGGAACCAAAATAATGTAGCAATATAGCAAATTGGTTTGACATAATTAGTCCAGAATAATTATTGATGAAGAAAGGTTATTTGTTTGCTTCGCTTTTTTTTTATTTCTTTATTTATTTATTTTGCTTGTGTGTGTGTGTGTGTGTTGGTGTTTTGAAGATCTTGCTCAGGGGTGCTAGTGGGGATGAGTTGAAGAAGGTGAAACATGTGGTCCAATATGGAGTCTTTGCAGCCTATCATCTGGCGCTGGAGACATCTTTTCTGGCTGATGAAGGTGCTTCACCTCTAGAGTTTCCCTTGAAATCTCCAATAACCGTGGCATTACCAGATAAACCATCTTGTATTGAAAGATCAATTTCTACTATTCCTGGATATTCTATTCTCACTCCTAGAGAGCATCAGGGAGCTGAACCCATTAAAATACCAAATTCTAATTATGGCCTCAGAATTGAGAAGACCCTGTCTACCTGTAGCAGTTTCATTGAAAAACCACTGATGGGTGACTCGGTTCACACACATGAAGTCTCTGGCAATGCCTTCCAACCAGCTGAGGAGACTGCATCTTCCTATTGCAGTGGTTTCCTCCCTAATTATTCTTCCAAGGCGGGTGATAATCAACACCCCAAAGATTTCTCTCAATACAGACAAGAGAAGAGAAGGGAAACCATGTTGAACAATGATCTTACTTCAGATTCTTTTGGCACCTTGGAGCCTTCAGGGTCAGTTGGAGATAACCAGATCAAAGCTACAGCATCGTCTGCATGTCTGGGATGTAACCCTGAGCCACTTTATGGAAAACATGATAATAATAACAGAATCTATGATGACATGATACCTTCAAAAGAGGATTTTCCTCCCTCAACTTCAGATCATCAGAGTATCTTGGTCTTCTTATCAACACGTTGTGTGTGGAAAGGAACTGTTTGCGAAAGGTCCCATCTTGTACGAATTAAATACTATGGAAGTTCTGATAAGCCTTTGGGACGATTTTTAAGAGATCAGCTATTTGATCAGGTGTTTGTTCTTACCAATTCTTTTCCTTTATAAATTTCGTCACAAATGGTTGACCTATGATTCCAACTGATTTACATTTCCTTGTAGAGTTACATTTGCCGCTCGTGTGACATGCCATCTGAAGCTCATGTTCATTGTTATACTCACCGACAAGGGAGCCTGACCATCTCTGTTAAGAAACTATCTGAGTTTCCTTTACCAGGTGAACGTGAAGGTAAAATATGGATGTGGCATAGGTGCTTGAAATGTCCTCGTGTAAATGGTTTCCCTCCTGCTACACGAAGAGTAGTTATGTCTGATGCAGCGTGGGGCTTATCCTTTGGGAAGTTTTTGGAGTTGAGTTTTTCAAATCATGCAGCAGCAAGCAGGGTTGCAAGTTGTGGTCATTCTCTGCACAGAGACTGTTTAAGATTCTATGGGTATGCTTACTCTATCTAAATTGAATCTATCCGATGTCTGTTTTCCAATTTGAAATCATGATTTCAAGTGTAATCTTCTTGCAAGGAAGTAGTGACTTCCTTCTTCCAAATGCCAGCTGGCATTGATGAGAGTCTAAACCAAACAGGTTGAAAGTAGGTATGTTGGGAGATTTTAACGAGCAAGAGTGTGCTGAACTTGGTATGCTTACAATGTTCTGTGGTTTTGTTTAATCATATGTCACATTCTCATTCAATAAAGTGGGCATTAGAAAACCATGAAAATATGATTGCTGGATACACCCCTTATTTTTTACTTGTATGCTCAAATTTCTTTTGTGGTTAATCACGGAATAAAAATTTGAGCCAGTTATTTATTAAGCTCAAGCATATGTAAGAGTAAACTACTCTTAATCTTGCATTTCTGTACTGATTAAACAAACAGTTCTTTTGAGAAATGCACTTCCTTCTCTTGATTGAAGTACTTTATGTGCCCAATAAAATTGAGTACATTTGCATCAAACTTTTGGTTGTTTTGTTGAATCATTGTCTTTAAATGCAGTTTTGGGAAGATGGTTGCCTGCTTTCGCTATGCTTCTATTGACCTCCATTCTGTTTATCTTCCCCCACCTAAACTTGAATTCAACTATGATAATCAGGACTGGCTAAAGAGAGAAGCAATTGAGGTTGGTATGCTAATCGTAGTTGAGATATTGCATTCGGTTCTGGGTTCTCCTGTACTGATGAGATTATTGATCTTAACCACCAGGTTCAGAACAGGGCTGAAGTACTGTTTAGTGAAGTGCGTAATGTATTACATCAACTTTTAGAGAAGGTCTCAGATACTGGGCTGCGGGTGGGAGGAAATAGAGTTTCAGATGTTAAGCATCTAGTTTCTGAACTTAAAGAGATGGTGCAGAAAGAGAGAGAAGAATTAGAGGTTGGTTGTTTGATTTTAATAAGAAAAAAAGGAAAAACAAAAGAAAAAAAGAAAAGAAAAAACAAAACATAACAAAAACAAGAAGAAAGCAAAGGGAAAAAGGTTCCCTGATGATTTTAATAAGAAATTTCAACCAGATTCTATTTTCCTAATTTGTTATAATTATTATTACTATATATCTATCCCTCCACTTATGATGTGTTCTAAGAGCTTTCTAAAAAAAAAGAATTGGTGTTTTTCTACAAAATATGTACTTTGTCCTGAATATATCAGTATTGGTGTTGGCTCATTTAACACTTGTAGATTTTCTTTGACTAAGATGATAGTTTGCTTATATTTGATTTCCAATTATAATGCTGGATTACTTAGGACTTGTTACAAAAGTTGGTGCATAAAGAGGTCAAAGCTGGCCAGCCTGTGGTTGATATTCTAGAGCTCAATAAATTACGCAGACATATCCTCCTCCTTTCACTTGTTTGGGACCAGCGCCTGATATATGCATCTAGAATAAATTTTCTAGGAGATCCCAGGAATTCCTGTCAGAGAGAGAAGTCAATTGGTTCTAGGGAGAAGGTTGTAGAGGCAGATGGAGCTGCCAGGCCAGCAAGAGGTCATAGCAGTTTTGATTCCTCTGTTTTGGAATCAAAACCTGATGGAAGCCATAATTTGGAAAATGCTAGCAACCTTAGCACGTCTGGTGAAGTGACTAACGGTGGGGAGATGGGTAAAGACACTACTCATGACAAGGTTAATCTCTCACTCTCTGCTGGTGCAAATGTCAATGATAAATCTGAGTCCCCAGAGATTGGAGGATCTGTACGGAGGGCTTTGTCAGAGGGAGAATTTCCTATTATGGGTAATTTGTCCGATACCCTTGATGCTGCATGGACTGGTGAAACTCACCCAATAAATGGTTCTTCACCTCCTGATTCAGCTATGATGGTTCATTCACCTGAGGCAACTTTAGTGGCAGCAAAATCAAATTGTGAGAACTATACTGCTGATAATGACTCTAAATTGCTTTCAAAGGGGCTTGATACTAGATGGCCTGGGATGCCTTTTGCCAACCTCTTTAGTTCAATCAACAAAACTTCTGCGTTCAACAGTCAGAAGCTTGTTGATTACAACCCAGTCCACATTTTATCATTTCGAGAGTTGGAGCGCCAGAATGGAGCCAGACTGCTTCTTCATGCCGGTATAAATGATGCCATAGTGGCTGTATATGATGATGAACCTACTAGTATCATATCATATGTGCTTATGTCAATCGATTATCATGTCCAAATGTCTGAATCTGACAAAGCTAAAGACAGTGCTGACAGTTCAGTTTCATTGCCACTTTTTGATACAACCAGTCTACTTTCTCTTAGCTCTTTTGATGAGTCAATTGCTAGTAGCTACAGGAGTTTTGGGTCCTCTGATGAGAGCATGTTGTCCACTGCTGGATCTCAGAGTTTGCTGGTTGGTGACCCACTCTTATACACCAAAGATTTGCATGCCAGGGTGTCTTTTAGTGATGATAGCAACTCCCTTGCAAAGGTGAAATATACAGTTACTTGTTACTTTGCAAAGAGATTTGAGGCCCTGAGAAGAACATGTTGCCCTTCTGAGACAGATTTCGTGAGGTCCCTTAGTCGTTGCAAGAAGTGGGGGGCCCAAGGAGGAAAGAGCAATGTTTTCTTTGCAAAAACCCTGGATGATAGATTTATAATCAAGCAGGTTACAAAGACAGAGCTTGAGTCATTCATCAAGTTTGCACCAGCATATTTTAAGTACTTATCTGAGTCAATCAGTACTGGAAGTCCAACTTGCCTTGCAAAAATCTTGGGCATTTATCAGGTACATTTTCTTTTAAAATTTGCTTTAATTTTGATATATAGAATTTTTTACTAATAACATTTTCACGTATTTCAAGTTGTAGAGAAATTGTTATTGATGAAGTGCTTGTGTACTTTTTAGTCATAGCCATAAATGAGTGCATCATAGATATGGAACAACCATTTTTATACTAGTGTGTCTGTTTTCATTGAGTACACTTGCACTTTGAAGGTAACATCAAAGCACCTCAAAGGGGGGAAGGAAACTAAAATGGATGTCTTGGTTATGGAAAATCTCCTCTATAGGCGTAACATTAGACGGCTTTATGATCTCAAAGGTTCGTCTCGATCACGGTACAATCCAGATACAACTGGAAGCAATAAAGTCCTGCTGGATCAGAATCTAATTGAATCTATGCCAACGTCTCCAATATTTGTTGGGAACAAGGCAAAACGGTTGCTTGAGAGGGCTGTGTGGAATGACACTGCATTCCTTGCGGTATGTCTAACTGCTCTTATTTTCATTATTCACACTGTAGAATTATACTGCACCTTTGTGGGTTATTTTGCCACATACCATCAATCTCCCCACCCCACCCTGCCCCGCCACCAAAGAGGAAAAGAAAAGAAAATCACATCCATGTAACAGTAACATGCTGCAAGCACTTGCAAGCTACTCTCTATTTGTTTTACTATATATTATTCTTTGGTAATATAATGTTGGTATTTGTTGCAGTCAATATATGTGATGGACTACTCATTGCTGGTTGGTGTGGATGAGGATAAACATGAGCTGGTTTTAGGCATAATTGATTTCATGAGACAGTATACATGGGACAAGCACCTTGAAACTTGGGTCAAGACCTCAGGCATTCTCGGTGGACCTAAGAACACTTCTCCAACTGTTATATCACCTCAGCAGTACAAGAAACGGTTTAGGAAAGCCATGAGTGCATATTTTCTCATGGTGCCAGATCAATGGTCTCCTCCGGATTTGCATCCAGGTGGGTCCCAGTCTGAATTTTGTGATGAAAATTCATGAGGTGCTGCCCCGCATTTGGCGCATTCTGGTTAAAATTTGAAGCCTGTAAATGCTAAAGATTCCACCTTTCACCTGTTGTCTTCTCTGTCTATTCCCTCATTCATATACACAATATTCTATGCTGCATTATTGCGTTATCATGATAAATGCAGCTGTTACTTTGAGTCCCTTGAAAGACATGGCAGGTGCACCACCGTCAGTAACCAGATTGTTACAGTGGGTATGGTGGATAATATCCACCGATGTCAATTGTACAGTGAATTTTTCTTTCCTTTTTTCCTCCCCTCAATTGTTATATCATTATCATGTATTTTTAATCTCAAATCTCATGTTATCAAATTTTGGTTTACAAGCGTTATCATAACCTTTTTTTAGGGCTTCTTATATTACACTAATCTTGTGTATTAACATTTTCCCGTTTTGTGAAATATTATTAGAATTAATTCAAAAGAACTACAAGGATTAGAAAACTAGTGTTTATAAAATAATATATCTTTAAAATATGAAGACACCTACTAAAATGGAGGCCAATGAAGCACCTATAAATAAAAGACGAAAAAGTTTCAGATTTTAATCTGTTGAGTTTGGTGTTATGCCTCTCGACAAATCTTGTGCATAAGTATGCCCAGAGATGGATATTAGTTGTTCTCAACCATTTTGACAGTTGTTTTCATTAAACTTCAGTAATTATGAATTTTTAAGACATTACAAAAATCAAAACCAGGTTTGACAGAATCTAAATATTCCAAAGCAAAGTATGTAATATATGCGCGCGCACAGGCATCAGCAATTTTGCTTCACTTTCACATCTACGTGTTAAAAGGTAGACCAAAGTAGTCTCTCAATTGAGCTAATTACACTTTGTAATTTATAAACTTGCCACAAGCTCTTTTAAGAATTTGTTATTCTCTAGTTTCACTTATTTTACAGTAATAACTTCGAATTCACTTACTTCTATAACAATAATTTTTTATTCTTCTTTTTCAATCTATGTTCTTTATGTTGCAATCTCCCAATGGATACCACTAATTATATTTCTACCGATAGAAATTACGGTTGTTTTAAACATCCATTTTCTAGTTATACATGTTTTATTTGATGAATCATTTTATCTACTACTCAAGTTAGATACAGATGTAAGTAAGTGTAAGCAATTCAACTATGGTGGTATTTCCTTCAAGGTTTAATTATGTTCCTAGTTTTTATATTTTTATTAAATTTTTAATTAGATCTTTATAGTTTAAAAGTTTAATAATTGAATCTCTATATTAGATAAAATTTATAATTAAATTCTTATTAATTATTATTTAAAAAAAATACAATAATACTAAAATTTTGCTCTTAGAATATTCTCTAATCCATCTTATATCAAATACAAAAACGAATATTCCAAAAAATATTTGTATTATTTAGCAAAAAATAGTTAAAAAGGACCTAATTAAAATTTATCTAATATAAGATTTAATGGTCGGAATTGGATCCTTTTAATTTTTTTCTCACGACTTGAGGGGATAAAATATGATTTTTTACCATACATTTTATAGGTGAGACCAAAAGAAAACATTAAAAGGTTAAAAATCACACTTCATACTCTTAACTGAAAAAAACGAGAAGATTCATTCCTACCAAAAAGTGTTGTTCGTATTAAAATAATTCTTCCTACTAATTACTAAATATCATTTTAACTTAACCAATTCTAAGTTTGAATATTAAATATCATCTACTAATAAATATCGACAAAGACTTCATAATTGGATACTTAGAGCTTGTGTGTTGAATTTTTGGGAAATGATA
>NC_029788.2:147368-157552 GCF_000816755.2 Arachis ipaensis | reverse complement strand
AAATGATAATATTAGATGAAAAGATATATTATTATTATTATTTTATTATTTTGTTTTTGAATAACTCAGTCTGTAATTCCAGAACATAAGAGTAAAAATATTTATTTTATGAGCAAATAGTTAAATAAAAGTGAAATAAGCTAAATAACAAAAATATTGTCTTAAAATAATTAAAATTTGAAGGAAAACAAAGTGATTTTACTGTTGGTTGTTAAAATTCTAGGAGTCGTCTAATTGGCATTTTAAAAAATAAAAATAATTGATCCACATTTTCGTGATATCTTGAAAAATCCTTAAATTTATTTTTTCACGTTTTCTTTGCATTACACAGACGTCTAGTTAAAAACCATTCTAGGAGCACAGAATCGACTGCAACATACATATATAGATCAGCAAGAACTTACTTAGAACTTTATATAGAATGATTGAAATTGGAGAAGTGTCGTTTCCCCTTCCCGCGAGGACGTTACAAATATTGTTCTTTGTACCTTACACATGACAGAACTTAAAGCTCCTGAAACATATGACCCATTTTTTTAAACAGTCACGCAGATCCAAGACCAACTTTGTCTTACAAAAATAACACTGGCGACAATATGCTGGAAAAAAATGTGGTTGGTTGCTAACTAACGAAAAAATTGTACTACAAAAGAATGTCAACCGGTATATATGTTTAAAAAAAAATTGCACAAGATCCTCTGGCAAGAAGGCGAATCTGCTGCCTCTTGCTAATAATTTTACAAAATTATCTAGAATGTAATAATAATATAATTTAGAGAAGATTATCTAGCTCAGTTTGCAGTTCCTGTATGGATTTTAGATTAATAATCTTGATCTCTTCAGTCGCGTATTCTGCTTGTAAGAGGGACTGTACTTGCGTATGTGCTTCAATAATATTTGTCCTACACGAAGATATGAGAAATAACAGCATTTAAAGATTGGTCAGATTCATGCATATCTAAAGGATGTTAACAAAGTTTAAAACACAAACCTGTCAAATCCATATATAAAAAAACAACCAAGAATAAGCATAACTGTTATTCTAAATCACATCAAATCTTACTTTATTGGCTTGAAAAGTATTGTTCTTGTTGATGGATTTTGCAAATAAAGCTTCATCTTTTCTATTACCCCTGGCAGTTGCTCGTGAATAGCTGTCCTGACCTATTAGAAGAGCACAGAACAACAATTATGACGGATAAATACTCATATTTCTCAAAAATAAATAAATAAATAACAAGATTCACAAACTTCGACGGAAAAAAACATCACATCTATCCATAAGTAGGTAGTTTGGAAAAATAAACACACGATTCAGAAACCAGTATAACATTAACAATGAATAAAGAAAATACAAAACTCTGATGACAAACCTTCTGAGCTAGTTCGGCGACCTTATCTGGGGTAGCGAAAGCCTGATCCTTTAGAGGTTTGGTCATAACTGAATCAAGCTTTGGATTTTGACCACCTGAAGATAATGCAACTTTAACTGCTGTAACCTACAAAAACAAAATTGGTTGATTTCTAGAAGCAGTATTTTATAAACAATAATACCAAATGAAAAATGTAGTTAATGACCACGACGTGAAGTTTTCAATATTTACATATATATTGGAATAATTCTAAGAAATGTTTACAAAGTGCCTTCAAATAAATGCGATGAATCTTTTAAAAGTTCATGAGCTGACAATTGAAATAACTTGGTTACTGACACAAACCTTTGTAACAAATGATAGCAAAGGATCCACAACTAACTTAGTGACTGACATGATGAACTCCTCACAGGTGGCTTTAAGGCTTTTCTCCAACTCCTGAAATGGAAAATAGATAAGTCTAAATATATTATGCATCATATGAAGTAACACAAAGTGATTCAGAGACCAATGTGACAGAGGAATAAAGGGATGTTATATGTAGTCTATATTTATAGGGCTTGATACTTGATAGACTCCCTTTAAGTCCAAGGTTAATATGTAGTTTTAGGGGTTGATATACTCCCTTTATGTCCTCATCTTTTCTGACAATTACATCTTTGCTGGTTTAACTATAACAAGGAATGAAATAATTATATTCGGGGACCAAGTTACGGAACATAAGGATGGTCATGGTTGATTAATATTTCAAAGTTTGTTATATAATTTGACATGAGGATAACGTAACAAACTAAGAATGGATGACCAAAACATCAAGAAGAGATTTGCATTACAAATCATTCAACAAACAATTTTAGGTCCACGGTTACTAACCTTCTTGGTGTCAATTTGGTTTTCCAAAACCCTAGGAGACAATGTCCTCGCCAATGAAGTTGATCTTGACCACTCAAATATTGAAGCTTGACCTCTCAAGAGTCTTTGTAGATGCTCCTGAACCATACAGTGTATTCACATGTAAATTAGAGTATCCTTTAACATACTATATCAGTGATACGAAAATTAAATCAGCGACCAAAAAAGCAAATTATGTTTTGGTGATGACAGTAATATTTGCAGGCAAACCAATAGCAGAGAGAATTTTCATAAGTCCTATACTGACTTTGAATTATGTAAACTGACGTGAATTAAGTTCTTCCTTTTTCTTCACTAAATAAAAAGAAATATCAAACATGGAAATGGGAGTGCAAACTGGACAAGCACTTGAACAAAGAGAACAAAGATATTGCACTCAGCTTAGAATGCATACTACTACTTTAAGAAACACTAACCAGGACGTGAGAGAAATCAAGCTCCTTCTGTGTGACTGAAAATTCAATATTGAAAGGTGCAATCTGGAACACAAAAAATGATTACTCAAATTATATAACCTCCCAAGTGTTTATAGTAAATATTCAATATTACCTGCTCCCTTAAAATTAAAAGATGCTTTATTAAGAAGAGCTGTCCGTCCATTTGAGATGATCTCTTTGCAACTAATTTACTTGCTTTCTGTGGTAGACAAGATGAAGCACCAATTATCAACAAAGCTAATATTGGAAGGACAGTCATCAAATCCAAATAATCAATGATAAAAAGAAAGCATGTCTTTTATATAGATAATGAGAAATACTTCCTTTGTAACATCTATATTTATATTTCACATTCAACCATAATCATGATATTACACTGCATAGCTCATTTTTGCCTTACCTGAATAGAAGTTGAGCAAACTTCCACTGCTTCCTGTTTGGAATAACAAAAACTGATCATGAGTAAACATTTAATTAAATAGAAAACAATTACACAAGACAAACAGATTAAACATACTATACCTGCGCTAAACCTGTAAAAACTTCTGACTCTAAACATTGATACAACTTTGAAAGACATGATATAGTTTTCTCTAGCGGTGGATACCATGTCTTAAATATGTCTGGGTTGTCATCCGCCTGCAAATTTAAAGCAAATTGTAAAATAGGGAATACAAAATAGAATTGCATCCTGGAATATATGGCAATTTTCTAAGAGTGACTACAGGAAAACATTACACAATAACCACAAAACAGAAGTTGAAATATCCAGTACACGGTGAAATAAGAACTATGCTACACCACAAATACAAGTGTAGCATGCATGTGAATGCTACAAGGAAATGACATGTTCTTGAATTATTAACAGCCCTCATTCGATACCTAAAAGAAACTTATCATATCGAATAAGGGATTCTGGGAAGAATAGCCTGCTTCACCCACCATAGGGTGAAAACTGACAAAAAAATCTAGCATTCCTTGGCATCATATTTAATATAGCATAAGTCATCTCAGTTTCCAGTTCCGAAAAGGTAACGTTATAGCAGAAGAAAAATTTATTTAAAAAAAATAAAAGAAAAAAAAAGAAATCATCAAATAACAAAGTAATCAACAAAGGCAGCAATAAACACCAAAAAATCATAACATAAAATTTGTCTAATCAGCATTATTACAAGAAAATCAGCATACAATAGTAAGCAATACCAAGAAGCATTAACAGATAACTTATCTATAATCAAGCAAAAAAAAGAAATTAGAGGTAAAGGCACTTTACAGGATTGATCTCAGATGTACTTTCAGCAGATCTCTTCAGCTTTTCAGGGTAGTCCAAGTCCTCTTTAGATGGTATGTAATTCGCAATCTATAAATTTATCCCAAAAAGAGGTTTCCCAAAATCAAGATATAAGAAAAGAAACTATCATAAAACCACATCAAGGGTAAAAATATGGTGATCCAGAAAGTTATCAACTCACAAGAAAAAATAAATAGTAATATATGGTTGGCAATCATTTACTTCAGTAATCTAGGTATGCCTGGAAGTACTTTAAACCCTAGACATGCAACATGTGATTTGTGGATATCCATGCTACGATTTCATATTGTACATGGTTGTAGATATTTATATGCTTTGTTGAACCAATAAATCAAGACATGATTAACTAAAAGCCAACTAGGTAAACAGAGAAAAACATTGTGGTTGAAAACCTCAACACAGTCAGATTACCAGACCCTTCATTTGTGAAACAAAACCAAGAGCTTTTACCAATTAACGAGGGCAAAAAGGGTTCAATTTCTTTCACAAAAGGGGGGAAAGTATGAAAGACTGAAATATAGTATATGAATGAAATTGGCACAATTCAACATTTAACATTGAGTACCTCATCATGGATATGAGTTCGAGCACGGAAAGTCAGTCGCTCATGTACATCTGCTAAAATTCTCTCAAATGTAGGACGAAGGCCAGCTAGGGATTCGCTCTTCCTACTAGGCTGTTCCCCCAGGACCTCCACTTTAAGTATATCAACAAGTTCACAAAGAAAGTCGATATTTGTTTCATGAACAAGTTTCGGACGCAGTGTGTCATACAAATATGTTGACCTGCAAGCAAAATTGATCAAACCATGAGAATGATAGACGCATACTCGTTTGCTAAAAGTATGGAAATTTTTCTTTTGAAGAATAACATTCACAAATAATGAAAAGAACAAATAAAGAGAAATATAGGATCATATATAAGATGAGAGGCATCAACAACCTCAGCAAGGCTTATTTTTGTTTTTATTATATGTATTGTATCAAATTGGCTCAGTTTCCTAAATAAAAGGGAAAAAAAATCATCATTTTGTGGATGAGTATTACTCTTTCATTGACCACAAGAAGGAAATCCAAAAAGAACTAGAACACGCAATCACCGCTACTTGCGCATGTACATGCGCAGAGCATTTCCCAAGACCCTGCTCATAAGAAATGTTTCAGAATACTATAGAAAGCGTGTAATATTGCTGAATATGAAAACACAAAGGATCCCTTACTCTCCTTCACCTTCTATTATACTCTTCTAACTAACTCCCTCCTAATTAAGGCCCATTAATCAGAGGCCCGGTGTACAATCGCCCATAGCAAGATATCCTGCACTAGTATTATTCTTACATACAGAAGGAGTATCTTACAAAGGATCCATTAATGGAGCTAAACTTGAAATATCCTTTGAAGAAGCTGGAAAAAAATGATCAAAGAGCTGGTGCTCAAGTTGACAGACCTGCACTTCAAATTACAACTATTAAGCCCTTCAGCCATAACAATAAGAGGCAAGTAACATCATTTAAATTTTCACGTTTATCATAACATATAAATAGAATAGTTGCAAGAACTTTTTTCTTTCCCCTGCTGACAATATGTATGCTTTGTATGATATTACATGCTCAGTTCAAAACAGTAAACAATTTGCAATGTTAAGCATAATCCATCTAAAATTTAAAAGATAGAGTCCTCTAGCCCAAATAAAAAGCTTTAGGTCTCTTAACCCCCTGAATTGGACTTCCTACCTTAAATAATCCATCTGAAAGTTCAAGTTCCTTTTAAGGTTAAATCCTTTATTTGGACACCTGTACTTGAGAGAATAAACACCATTATCATGCTGAAGATTCGTAAGGCGTAGGGTACTTATTTGCTTAATGTGTGTGTTACGTCTACAAAAGGAATCAGTTCCACAAATTTGTTTTTGCACTGTCATGTGGCTAACTTTTTATGAGTTACTTTGTTCGTTATCCATGGTAAGCATTGAATTGCCCTAAAACCTTGGATCAGTTCCAGTCAACTAATTTTGCTGGAGCCAAATCATAGTGGCAATATGCAAAATCTATGCAAGAGTTTGATTCATTTGGTTGAAACATAACTATCATATCTTCGATGGCTAATTCTCGAACAACCAGGTTTTGCATGATAAAATTAGCTGTTTGATCACCACTTGGTGTAAAATACAACATTTTAAGCAAAGTTTCTCTCTCGGTCATAACTTCTTTTATAAACTCTCAAAATGTTGAGAGATTAGAAAGCTTGATCTCTTTGTACTCTTCCACTCTTCATCACTTCATCCAAATAAAAAATTTCTTTAATCAAAAAAAGATTTGAAACTTTTATAAAGAAACATATTTTATTATTATAAAAAGAATCTTTTTTTGAAAGTTATCTTCTCAAAAAACTGCCTCCAGAATGCACTTCTCCATTTTTATTGTCTCCGCCCTCATTTTTACCCTTGATTGCTTGCGTTGGTGTGTGGTGCTACTTTTTAGCACCATTTACAGGCAACCTAAATACTTAGAATATATGAAAATTGCCTTCTCTATGAACAACACAGAAAACCAATGACCAAAAGGCCATAGAAAAACATAATGACATTACCTGTAGGAGATATGCACATCCTGATCTAGTCAATGATGGCAAGGACTCTTTCTTGGAAAACTCTGATATCCGCCGATGAACAATATTTCTTATCTGTAAGGAATAAAATAAAAAATCTTGCAATCAGTTGACCCAATAAAATGATTTTTTTTTTTCCTGTTGGTGGGGAGCACAAACAATTTATAAAGATGTATCTTCTCACCAACGAGAGGCGTTGCTCACAGTACAATTTGTGGCATTCTGCCAGCATTTGACCATATTCCTTCCTTGAAGACCTGCTTTCAATTTCTTCAAGTAGTGTCTTAAGCTGCAAAAGTTACAATTTTTCATTGGATGTACAAATAACTAGCTATCTACTTCGAAAAGGCGCATTTGTTACAGATGACCATCTACCATATGTTCAATCCATATATTTATTTTCAGAGAGTGAGAGAGAGGTTTACCTCACTTGCTGCTGCCTTGAAGCGAACATATATTACAGATGCCTCTACTCCCTCAGAGATGGATGCTTTGCCACCCCCACTTCCACGTATTGATTCCTGGACCTGATGTGAGGGTATATATCAACTTTCCTTACCATCAAATTCTAAATATTTATGTCCTTAGAGAATGCATATGTATAATCCTTACCTGAGAAGAGGCACCTTTAAGAACAGCCAATACATGGGAGCGCATCATGCCAAGTGCTCTGGACTATAAAAAAAAAAAACAAAATTTTCAAATCATTCAAAGCTGCGCATACAAATATGAGATATAGCAGGAGTTTGAACCATAGAAAGAAGGACAAAAGTGGCACATACTGTTTGCTAAAGTTACCTAACAATTCATATAAATAAATTTAAATACCTGAAGTTGTCTAAATTTAAGCAAGTAAACACTGGATTCTGCATACTGTGGGTTGCTTTCAACATACCTTCAATATGGGTTAAAAAAAAAAGCCAATGATCACATACAATGTTCAATTACAAAAAGCAGATAAAGCTCCCGTTATTATCACCTAGTGACATAATATAACCTGAATATGCCAATATAACAACATACAAGAATTAAACTGGATATTTACTCACGAGATGCATTCATCAAGCCTTTTGAGAAGTGGGAGAAAGTTCTCATTTCCAACATTCATGTTTGGAGAATAAAAATTCGTAGCAACCTGCAGAGAAGAATTTAAACAAGCCAAATAATCACTTGTAGAATCAATAAAAATTTGCAGCTTTGCAATGCCTTCACAACTATGCTAAAACAGCAGCATTAAGAGCTGTTTGATAACTCATAGCAGTAACACCAACAAAGTTATCATTACAATTTACATCAATTAAGTGTTTTAGTACAAATAACATCCCTACCAAAAATGATAAAAGTCTAATATGCCAATAAAAAAGGCAAGATTGAAGCAATAAATGTATGACATAGAAATAATAAATGCAAGGGGTGCTAATCATCTGCAGCATATAATATATCTGAAATCCACAGCACAATTTTCTGTTAGCCCAATCCATTAAAACAATGAAAGGAAAAATTTGAAAATTGTCCAACCTAGACATACATATGAAATTTATTTTACAGTGTTTGAAAAAACTAAGGTAGAAAATTCCTCCTTAATTACATGCTCTGTGGGAAATCATTAGTACTTGCACTCATAGTTGCACTGTCATAATATCTACCATAATGGCACCATCCTATGTATATGCCTATGTATTTTGAATATACTATTATATTATCATAATCAATCTCTTCAAAGAGTAATATCCTATTATATCAATAGATAAAAAAACAGATAAGATGGAGAAAAAATCTAAGAAAAGCTCCAGTCAAGCCAGCAGTCAAACCTTACATTCTCCAGTTCGTCAAAGTAGTTGAGTTTACTACGAAGTGCATCCGCAAAATCAATTAGTCTTTGCTTCTCTTGTACCTGTAATCGGAAAAAATACAACAGAAAATCAGTTATTTCAGCTAAAGAAGAAACAAAGGTGGCTGAGTCAAAAACTAAATCATTCTCAACCTCCCACTAGGGATAACAGATACAAAGAATTCACCTATCCTCAGCTGAAATTTTTAAAATGGAATATACAGAAAAATGTAGCAAAGCAACCTAAACTCTCCAACTTCCAACCTTGCATTAACTGAATTTCTTATTTATTAGTTTGATATACACATGAACCTATACCCCACCAGCTGGCAATATTTTCAAAGTAATAAGAGATTACAGCAACCAATTCTTATTAGAAAATAAAAAATCAGATTGGGTGATAAGCAACGAAACCATACCAGTCTATCACATGCATCATGAAGCGTTTTAGTCTTTGTAGCTACTGCCTGATGCTGCAATTGTAGCTCATTGAATAAGTCTAGGGTGTCATCAACCTGCATGAGTTCAAGAAGTACAAATGGGAAACTGTAAGAAAAGAACAGTCAAAAAATTAGATTGCTACAACTAACCCACCAACCATAACCATGTTATATATAAATCACCTGTTGGAGAATATCATCACATGTTTGTATCCGCTCCGTTAGAGTGTTCACATAATGTTGATATTTCTCTTCTGTCTACAAACGGATAACAGAATAAATTTAAGTTGCACTCCACAACCAAAATTTTAACAACTGCAATTTCAAGAGATCACCACACTAACCTCTGATTTCATGGCAGATTCAAGATCCGTAAACCATTTGTAAAACTGCAGCAATAGAGGATATCAACAATTATTTCAATAATCACCGGTTAACAGGCAAAACCATAGAATCAGATGACGATAAGGTGGGTAAGGTACTTGATTGGTGTTGACCATAACAGTCTGAACAGCACCATTATCATCGAACGAGCTATCCTTGGTTTTAACCGTCAAGGCAGTGTCTTGCACCGACGCATTCTCCTGAGCCTACGTAAATTCAATTTATTAGATGTTGTGAATCAGAAAACAAGAGTTGATGGTCGATGAGAAAAGCTTCTGATTGTAGTAGAAGTAGTAAGGGGGCATTACCAGCTTGAGAGGGAGGGGTCGTTCAGAAACGGCATGAGAGAGGGATATAATGGCGGCTTGTTGATGTTCTGTCAAAGGCGCATTCTGGGGAAAAAAAATAATTACATACACACACACACATCAAATTCCAACTTAGCATACGGAATTAGATCAGTGAGCACAAGGATGCAGATCTGGTGGATTTGGGAAGAGAATGGGATGAAGTGATGTTAGTGGATGGTTGAAGACAAGATCTACAAGACTGGAGAGAGAAAGAGAGAGAGTAGAGAGAGAAACCTGTTCCCAAGTGGAAGCGAAGTTGTAACCTCTGGAAAAGGCAGCTGAACTGGGAAGGCTTTGAGGTGGACCTCTGCTTCCCATTTCCTCTTTTTCCTTCTTCCTTCTTCCTTCTCCTTTACCTTCTTCCCCTTCACCTTGCTCTCTCTCTCTCTGCTTCCTTACGATAACGTAACACCTGAACCCGCTGAAACGACCAGGTTAGCCTCTTTGTCTTGTGCCGTTGTGCGTTGTGCCTCTAAGCAAACGCTGCGTTTTATTTATCATTCTATTTCTTTTCCTTTTTTTTTTTTCATTTTTTGGAG
>NC_029788.2:141745-147171 GCF_000816755.2 Arachis ipaensis | reverse complement strand
TTTATAAATATAACTAAAAATAAATATAAAAAAAAAATAAAGAGTTAGAGATTACACTCTTAAATTTTTTTAACAATTTGAGAAGATCTATTACCAACAAAACCTGCAGCAAGGATAAGAAAAAGCCTATCTTCCGTTTTAATGTGTCTGAAATTTGCTTATGTATGACAGTCAATAATTAAACACGTTTACTTTCAAGGTGTGTTCACGATGAACGGTTCGAGATTAGGCACCGAGTAAGGTTAGAATTAGAGTTGTAGTTGGTAATTCAGGATTGTGTTAAGTGAGATTAGTAAAAATAATTTAGAGTTTTTGAATAATTTTTTAAAATTTAAATATTTTTGTCAATTGAATCTATCTTTCGTAGATATAATGTCAATTTTTTTTTAATAAGTAGAGTTATCAACAACTAAATTTTTCATAATAAAAAATAGTTGTTTATTTTAAAATAAAAAATAAATCAAGTCTTTTGTTAGTATGTTTATATTTTTTTGTCAAAAAAAAATTATAAAATATACTAATTTAATATTTCTTTTACATTTCATCAATCAAATATAATTTTGTATCTCACTAGTGTCCCGTTCCCGTACATGTAAGAAACGCAATGTGCACAAAGCGTAATCCATACTTTGCTGGTCTAACTAACATTGAACATTACGATTCCTACACTTCAATTCAAACAAATTTCTATGTTCATGACCATCACATCACAGCAACGAATTTATGAAAGATATCACAGAAACATTCACCAACTTTCAAACCGAAATAGCAGCCACCAGACAGCTATACTGCAAATTTTGACATTGAAATAGATATCATATTCCTTAATCATTCACACACAAAAAAAAAAAAAAAGAAGAAAAAAAAGTTTTGGTAACATTTGTCAGTCTTTAACATCTGAGACTCCTTCGCCACAGATCTGAAACCTGGCTTCACCTTCAGCTAAACAAGGAGAACTTATCACTTTACAGATGCGCTCTTCTCCTCTTCCTTTCCTCAGAGCTAGCCTGCATTTAATAAATTAATTAACTTGCAGCGTAAGAACCAAGCTGGGCCAGAATTATAAGTACAAACACTTATTGTTTTCAACTTTGAACCTTGTAGTGGTGGCATGAGCCATAATGTTGCCTCCAATAGGCTTGATTTGAGGCCCAGCAAAGACTGCAGAACCGTCTACTTGTGAAACTACTTGGTTTGTTATGACAACAGCCACACCAAACTGCAATAGAAGTACATAACTATTTATTAGCTGTGTTTGAATCACAGAAAAGTTTGTTCTGTTTTACTAAGAAAAGCCGTATATATTGTCATATAGTCAGCAATCTAAACCATATCATCAAATCAGTTCAACAAATTAAAAACATGGTTAGCTACTTTCCAGCCTACATGGACTTTTACCTCATCTGCTATCTTTTGAAGGCTCCTAAGGAACTTCGCTAGGTGCATTTGCCGAGCTGAAAGCTCCCCCCTTCCGGAGAAATCTGTCCTATAGAGAGCAGTAGCACTGTCTACTATCATTACAGCAAACCTGTTCAAACAGCTTTGAACTGTAAATTTCACAAGCAACTTTTTGCAACCCATGCAAACAATGATTCCAAAGTCCAATTTGGACAACTCAATACAGAAACACATTAACAAATTGAGCTTCTTCACTCGTTGGATCAGGCGCTAGTCATGGATAATCTTATAGACATTGGAAATATATGAAAAGAAAAACAAAAGCCACTTAGGCGGTTATTATTTATTGAAGCTAGTTATTAGCTAATGATTAATCAAGAATTCAATATGAAAGAAGTTATGATTATGACATGACACACTTGTGCATCAATATGCATCAACTGAAATAGAAATCCTGACTTTGGCTGATCTAAACAGTACTCCACTGTCAAAAAAAAGGGAACCATCAGAAGTCACACCTTGTTTCCACCATCATTGATGCTGCTTCAAGCAAAAGGCGTGATTGATGATCTGTGTTGTACGCTCTAGCATAAGCAACATTTTCCAATACATCAGCCCCATTCAATCCAAACCTGAAGCTTTTGGCAATGTTAATATGGAGTACAAACATAGGATGACACCAAGTTCATATCAACAATCATTATACCTATCAGCTATCTGTAAGAGTCGTTGAGGCCTAAAAGTACCCTCAGCATCGATGTACATAGCTTTGCCCTCACCACCTCCTTGATCCAGGGGCAACTACAGCATAAACAATAAAATGAATATTAGGGAATAGAAAAATACAGTGACACATAGATGAGACCTAGACATTCATGCCATGACTCAAAACTAGATGAGAACTAGACATTCACCATGACACTAAACCTTCTCTAATTCAATTTTTATACCAACAATAACACAAATTTAAAACTATATGCGGTAGAAAACAATTATTCTCCATGGATATAGTCTAACTACTGCAAACTAAGCGAAAGAGAGATTATCGTTTTGTCTATGTTCAGCTACGACACGATACAAAAGCACTACTACAACAGTGAAGAAAATGGAAACTACATACTTGGCAAGTGACACAGAGAGTGTGACATAACTGAGTCTTCCCACATCGAAATTCACCATACAACTCGGTGATAGAACCTGTTTCAATTCCTCCTAATAGAAGAAACAATATTGAATTATGACACTTCATCAATGAAAAACACAATCCATAAAATCCACTTGTAAGCAATGTCTTTATTAGAGATGTCTCACCTTCCAATATCTTGTCAAGCTCTCTTGATCCAGTTGTTATCTGGATGATCTCCATCCGCTGAGCATGGAGCTGGCTCGCACTAGTAAAACCCATAGGCACCAACTTAGTAGCTGTCAATAAACAAGCATCAGAAGATCAGTACGGCTTCACAATTAATGTGCTTATAGCTGATGCTCTTGAGTGTTGAAATTAAAGAAAATACCGTATTAGCAAAGTAGAATATATCAGGAGGTGCATACCTGCTTCAATAATCTTGTCAACTTTAGCCTCACTGATACCTTTAATTTGCAACAGATCCTTCCTAGGAGTGTAAGCAACAGATTCAACAGTGCAAATACCTGCATCTTTAAGCTTCTTAATGTCTAAGGCAGCTATGCCTGATGCCTGTGTAAATAGTAAATACCCGCATTAGGGACTCAAACAGTCAAATCATCACCTACTGTAATCACTAAGCTGTAAATTGAAGCACCAACAATATAGTATCCTAGGGAAATTCCAAAACAGACAAAGGAGTAACATAAACAAGACCCATAGTAAAAAGGGGCAACTACCAAAGGAAAACACAAAAGGGCCCCCGGGGGGAGGTTCCGTTTTAAGAGTGTCAATGCAGAAAACCTACATCGATGAAAAAGCAATCATAGCTACGAAATTAGATCAAATGGGGCACCGAAGTCATAAGAAAGACTGAACTTTTCACTAAAAAGTTACAACCAATTAGCAATTAGGGTAAAAATACGTGATTAGGTAGCATAAGAGAAGTAATTTGAAGAGAACGAAAATGGAAGAAAAAAGGTGATTAGTGACCTGAAGCTGTTCAACAGGGAAAGGTCCATGTTGAACCTCTTCGGCTTCTTCATGCTGTTGAACACTTCTCTGGTTGCGCTGCTGCTCAATGCTTGCTGACATGTCTGATACGGGAGTATGATAGAACCCCACAGAGAAAGAAAAATATAGTCTTTTTGAAGCGTGGGGAGAAAAGAGAGAAGTGGGGGGTGAAAGGAAGAAGTTGAATTCTACACAGTACACAGACAGAAAATCAGACAAAGCTTTGAAGAGAGGAGAAGGAAGAAGAGATATGGAAATGGCGAAAGAGGTAGGAGGTACGGGGGGAAATGCGGGAATTCAAAAAGAGTTGGGAGGGGCGCCAAAACAATTAATGAATAAGCTTCCTCAACAAGCTTAGCCCTTAGGGTGAGGACTGCTTGCTAGTCTACCATGATAAACAATTATTCTTTTTGACCAAATAGATTGGGCTTTCGCCCAAAAGAGTTGCTCTTTTTGGGTACTTAAGAAAACCCATTGAAACGTATAGAAATAGGGTACCTACCCATATTCCGTCTTTTGGAAATGCTTATACACACACAATGAAAAAAAAAAAAGTGAAGAACACTGTTTGCCCAAAATTAACTAAAAGAAAGCATGAGGACAAATCAAAACCCGCCAGATGTGGTTTAGTGATAATAGGATCAGATCCAGATAAATTATTAACTATGTAGTATGTACCTTATATATTTTTTATTTCTGTAATTTTCTCTTTCTTCTTTTAGATTGGATTATTTTTTCTTACTGTAATTTGGTAGAGCATATGGCTCTTTTATGCTTTGGACTTTATGCCCTAACAGTATGAACTTTATTTCCCGATTAACACAAATTACAATAAGATTAAAAAAATGAGATGGTATTTTTTATGACAGATACCAACCTAAAATACAAGTTTTTTTTTTTCCCTTTTTTTATGTAATTATTGGTGTAGTGGTCAAAATAAATTGTTTATATGTCATTTTTTAATAGATCGAATTAGATTTTTTGGGGCAAAATTTTGCTATAAATTCAAATATTTTTGTCAAACTAAATTCAACAAAATTTACTTAAACCTAACAAAAATTAATGAATCACACCTTTCTTCTTTTTTACATTCCTTCTTCTTTTTTACGTTCTTTTTCCTTCTTTTATTGTTTGATTTTGTTTTATTTTTTTTTTCTCCTTCTCCAATCGGTGTCTTTTGCACTTTTTTTAAAAAAAAAAATTGTTTGATTATTTATTTATCTTTTTTTATTTTTAATCTTCTTAAACAAAAAGAATTAAGAAATGGTAAAATAAGAATAATAAGAAGATAAAAAAACAAAAAAAAAGGAGGAGAAAGGGATAGAATTTTAAATTGTGCAAAATATATTAAAAAAGAATACCACAATTTTTTTTATTGTGACATAAAAAATTTTATAACTATGACACAAAAATTTCTTGTGTTATTTATGAAAAATTTATGTATCATTTATAACTAAATGATGTATTTTTATTATCACTCAATTGACTATGTGATATTAAACAGAAATACAAGAGATTTTAATCATGCATGCATATATTATTCACAATAAATTGATGTGTTTTTTAATCTAAAACACATTTAAATGTATTTTGTTAGTTGAGTGAGTCAAAATTCTGAACTTTATATATGTTTTTTAAAGATTTCTTGTATATTAAAAATTTTTATGTCATTTCTAACTAAATGATGTGCTTTTGTTACCATTGAACTGACGGTAACATATTAAACTCATATATAAGAGGTATAGTCGTTTCTGTATCATTTATAATAAATTAATGTATTTTTTAGAACAAAAAAATATTTGAATATATTTTGTTAATTGAGTGAGTTAATATCTTGGATTTCTAATTCTTTAAAGATTTTTTATATATTTACAAAAAGATTCATGTGTCG
>NC_029788.2:134171-141692 GCF_000816755.2 Arachis ipaensis | reverse complement strand
TTTTATTCTTTATAATTAAATTTATTAGCATTTTAAAGTTTTGTAGTTAAAAATGATAACTTTTTCTTATTTTAAAATTGAAAGATAAATAAACCAATAATTAGTGAGAATATCCTAATAATATGATAATGACTTGCATTATATTGGAATAATCCTGTGTATTTACCACCAGCGAAAAGAAGATGCAATAATAAGGAGAAAATTTTTGTGGCACATTTTATACTTTCAAAATTTTGCAGGAATTTTCTTTTCCTACACCTGCAGTAATCAAGACGAAAAAATGAAAAAAAAAATAAATAAAAGATTTATATGATGAACATCTCAGACTCATCTTTTTATGAGGAGGCCAGGAAGAGATAGTTAGCTTTTACAACAACTGTACTGCTATTCACTTGTACATTATCCCTTTTCTTTTCATTTTTTTTTTCTTTTTCATTTTTTTCTTTTCTTAGTTATAGAAACCCTGAACTGATGGCACACCGGTGCCCTGGACCCAAGATCCCTTCAAGAATTGTGCGACAGTGAACTGGGCAGCTTCTTGCTTGTTGATGACATGGTAGGTGGGCCAGTTAACCCTGCCATCGGTCTTGGAACCAGGTCCAGTGTTTGCATACTCAGCATAGTAGAGTGTCTTAAGAGCGAAGTCGCCGGCCCAAGGAAGCCATCCCTCCGGGTGAATGAGATCTCCGATGTCGGATTCCATGATTACTGTCCTGGAGTACTCCTTCCATGGCCTACCAAGGTAGTTCTTGAACTGGGCCTTGACAGGCACAAGCGAGTCATCAGCCTTGATGATGCACTTCTGGAGGACTATTCCGGTGGTTTGTTTTGGATCAACTCTGCCTTGTGCGGTTATAATGGTTTGTTGGTTGTCCATTGGCTTCCTAACAACCATGATACAGTTCTGGAAAACTGCTGCGGCGTCACCAAAGATGAAATCGATGGTGCCGGAAATGATGCAACTCCTGTAGAATTGCCTGTGGGTTTGGGCGTATAGTGTGTCTTGGTAACCCTCGAAGCGGCAGTTCACAAACACCACGCGGTCAGCTTGCACTCTCGCAGCCACAGCTTGGTGTCCTTCTGGCCCAGCTGTGTTCCTGAATCCCATCGACTTTCCAATAAATCCATCTCCTAGCACAGCTGCATGCATATACCGTACCATAACCATTAATAATTTTGACTTAAATATCTCGGATTTGTTTTTTGCATTATTCGATCGCTCACTTACCAAATGGGGCAGTTAGGAAGGTCCTGGTACCGTCCCTAAAGTTTTTGTTGCCGGTGATGATGCTCTTCTGGGAACCTTCACCAAACAAGGTTACGTTCTGCATTTTCTGTGTTATTGTCACTGTCTCATCGTACACTCCTTCCTTAACAAAAATCACATACCTGCATTTTCATACATTGTTTGAACTATGAGTTGTGCTATATATAGATGGCGTAAACAATAATGGAAAATATACACACCTTCCTTCGTATGTCTTAGGCATGGCAGCCAAAGCTTCAGAGATGGTTTTGAAGTCCCCGGAGCCATCCTTGGCGACGGTGACATTAGGTGTGGGCTTGTTATCGGCAGCCTTCAACATCCTCCTGTCCTTCTGGCTAAGCCAGTTAGGAAAGCCATCGCGTTTGTCCAGGAAATCGAGCGGCGACTGATGCTTCTCCTCGGCCAAACTCCGGAACGTTGGCAAGGAGGAGAGGAAGTTACCAACCTTGGAAACAATGTTAAGTGTGTTGCTAACAAACTCCTTAGAGTCCTTGAAGAGGTTCTCAAGATCAGTCTTCAACTGTCCCTCAGGGAAACCGTCGATGCAAGTTTGTTGGTAACTGATGACAGCACTGAGCCAGCTGTTCAAATCAGGAGTACTGTTGGTGATGTTCCTCAAATCGATGTTGTCTCCGGATACTTGGTTCGTGATGGCCTCCAGGTCGATCTTGGCATCAGAGAAGATCTGCTTGCAATCTTCATAGGCGCCTTGCTCCTCCGGGGATTCGAAGTTGAGGGTTTCGGTTTTGGCGAAAGCAGCGTTAACTGCATCCTCTGCATATTTGGCGTAGTACTTGAGAATATCCTTGGGTTGCGACATGGAAGGGTCGTTCTTCAATGCATCTGAGAGAGGTCCTTCACATTTGTCTTTGTACTCGGCACCATCGCAGACAAGTTCCACCATCTTCTCCGATTTTGCGATTGATGGTGGTGACGACGACGACGACGAATACGAAGATGATGATGGAGAATGCGACGATGGAGTGCTGTTGCTTTTGCTGTCATTTCCTGGCAATACCACGACGAAGACTGCGCCGATGATGCCTACAAGGACGATGGCGGCTACAACGCCCATGATGATCCTCTTCTTGAGTTTTGCCTTCTGCTCATTTCTTCGACGTTCCGAGATGACATCAAAATCTTGAAATGCCATTTTTTTTCTTTTGGGAGCTTCCTAAGGCAGAGGAACTTCTCTCTGCCTTAGCTAGGAGATCCAAAAAGAATGAACGGACCTTCAATTTGGACTTGTGTGTTACGTGATTTGTATTTAAATGCGATTTGGTTTGCTTGAAGAGGAAAAGGTATTAGTGGTTGGGAGGTCTTTGAGGTTGGTTTTCTATTATGGGAAGGTAATTGTCGAGTGACAAAAATCCACGACGGTTGACCATTGATAATACCTCTTGTTCTTCCATGTTCCACCCATTCTAACCTTATTTCCCGCCATGTTATGCTACTCTTAAGACAAACTTTGATTATGCTTCTCTTTTTTCCCAAGGGTATAGTAGTGGCCAAAAATAGACAAGACCAAGTAAAGTGCATGCCATGCATATATGTGTTTGTGGGCTGGTTTTATTTCAAATATGGAAGTATTCTTATGTAAGCATATTCCATGTGGAAAAAAATCAATCACACATAAAATAAAAGTTAAACAACATAAAACACACCTAATATAAAATAAAATTGTATTATGTATAAATATGTATGTGGATATCTATGTCTATATATATTTATAAAGGAGAAAAATTAGGGTACTAACATTTTTTTTTATCAATGTTATTCAACATTTTGAGTTAAATATTAACTAAAACTAATAAATTTTATTCGTCATATAACATTTTTTTTATGAAATTCACTTGAAAGAAACATTAAAAGCACAAACTACTATTATATTACATTTTATATGATCTCATCTTTTTTATTGTAGGCTCGTTTTTAATATATTTTTTATTAATTAAACAACCCTTTTAGTTTTTTATTTATTATATTTTATATCAATATCTAAATTTAAAATTAAAAATTATAAGTTAAAATTCACAATTTAGGAATTAAAATTTGTGTATTTGTCTTTCTTTTAATTTTCCCTCTTCTATTTACTAAATATGTAGCATAACAATGAATATAAGATTAGTCTACATAGTGCTTTACTTAATTATATCGGGACTATCAATCTATACTTAAGAAATGAAGACTATTTATTAAATTTTAATAGAACACACTAATAAATAGGATTATCTATTAAACTTTAATAGAACATGTTAAGAAATGAGACCTAAAAGTTTCGCCTTGAGTTGAGTTGTTCACTTAGTTTATATTGGTAGGCTGTGTCAATATAAAGGGCCAACTGAATAGGTTGAGAATCCTAAAACAAAATGATAATTTGTACGTGTTGTATAAAAAGAATGTTAAAATCGTTAACACTTATTTGTTACTTGTGAGTACTCTTGGTAGGTATGATGTGCATGAATTACAGAAGTTGATTAGGTGTGAATTGCTCCTGACACTTTAAAAAATTACTTTAAGAGTTGGAGATCCATGCCTATAAAAAAAGAGCTGCGCAAGTATTGATAAATTGCCAATTGGATTCTTCTCAGTTATATAAAACATTTGGCTACAAAGAAATGCTTAGAACAAAACAACAGCTATAGGCTGTGCGACTCAATCGTTGTTATGTACTAACATAAGAGTTGCTTTGTCATTTTATTTTTTTGTTAAGAGCTGTTTTGTCATTTTATTTTTTACTAATTTTAATAATGATAATTTATTATTGTTGTTATAATAAACTAATTATTGATTAATTTAATAAATATTTTTAATAAAAATATTTGATAATAAAAAAAATATTAATAAAAAATAGTTAAAATTTATGTTATTTAAGCAGATTTTTGTGACACATAAACATCCATAAACATCCTTAACAAAATGTTTTCAAACAACTTTATCTTAGTATCCTTCTTAATAATGAAAATAGGAATATTAAGATGCCAAAGTAACAAATATACGGGCCTATGTGGAGTTCAGCAAGCATGAAGCATGTGAAGGGGTTATGAGTTAGACTCCTCCTTATTACAAGTATGGAAGAGTATCACTGTAACAGGAGAAGATCCACCGTATGCATCGAACCACAGCAAAAACATTATTGTAGATATCTCTTACTCATTCGTGAATTACTTGTTCATGTATCCCTAGACAATGTAATAGGATATTAAACGCTTCTGCAGCAAAAGAAGTATCGTCTGTTGTTCAAATCCCATCATCATAAGGAAAAGAAGTAGAACCAAGCCAAGCATCACCTGCAATGAACTCTGAAACAGTGAAGTTATAAGCATCATTGTAATCCAACAAATGGAATCCTGGCCAATCCACACGGTTACGAGTGTCTGAACCACCCCCATAATTCTCATACTCTCCATAATACAGAGTCTCAAGCCCTTCAGTATCACCATCATTATTATTGTTCCACTTTGTCCATCCCAACGGGTCAATGAACTTATCAATGTACGACTCTATGTACACAGTGCGAGAATACACCCTCCATGGCCTCCCAAGGTAACTCTTGACCATCGTCGAATTTGAACTCAAATCAGTGCTTGCTACAATTGAACTGTTCTGGATTGAGATCCCTGTGTCCTCATCAGGGCTACTTCGTGATTGCGCGGTAATAACCGTAAACTGGCCGGGTATTGGCATTAGTGAAACAATGTTGCAGCCTTGAAAGATCGCTGCCGCGTTTCCGAATATGAAGTCTATGGTGCCATATATGTCGCTTTCTCTGTAGAATTGTCTGAAGGAGTGAGTGTAGAGTGTGTCTTGATAGCCATAGATTGAACATCTGTAGAATGCAGTCAAGTCTGCATTAACTCTCAGTGCAACTGCTTGATGCTTCTCTGGCCCCGCTTTGTTCTCAATTGCTATGTCTCGAGCCAGAAAACCATCCCCAGACACAGCTGATCGATAGGGAAAAAACAGGTGATGAGCTTAATCTTTTTTTGTATCTCATAATTACTCAAATTTACAAGTTTGAATAACACTACTCCACTTATATCTAACAGTAGCTAGCTAATCCAATACAAAAAAAATAAAACAGATTAGTGTGAGATAACAAAGCCATATATAGTAGCCAGAGTGAACAAAATAAAAAATCATAATAACCAATTCCGAACATTTTAAAGGCTAAGAAGTAGTTCACATTTCACAATCAATATAATGAATAGTATCATAAAGGGGTTTGTTTACCTAGAGTGGCAGATCTAAAAGTAGTCCAGCCATCAACAAAACTTCTGTTACCAGTGATGACAGTGGCATCTCTTCCATCTCCAAGCAAAACAATATTGGTCTTATGACTTGGAATCTCCACATTCTCCTCGTATAACCCTTCTTTCACATATATCACTGTCCTGTCAAAGCTGTTACTTGGAGCAAAGTCAATAGCTTCATTGATAGTACTAAAGTTCCCACTCCCATCTGCAGCCACAACAATCACTTCACTAGGATCATACCCTTCATCATCTGATTTTGAAAAAAACCACTTTGGAGTGCTCTTCTTCTGCTTCTTCTTCATATCAGGCTTACGAGGGAGCATTGAGAGAGTGTTGCTGACATATTTGAAAGTGTTGGTCACAGAATCCACAAGAGTTGGCTTAAGGGTACCAGAAGCTGACTCCATGCTTTCTAAACACGTTTCTTTGTTGGTTAACGCTGCACTAAGGTATGTTCTTGCATCAACCAAGTCCTTCGAGTTCTGCGAACGGATTGCGGATAGAGAGCGTTTCAGAGAAGACAATGTGAGTTTGTGGAGCTCCTTGCAGTCTTGAACTGCTCCTATTTTGTTCTCTATGATGCTGTTTGAGTTTCCAGCATTGTTGAAAAGATCAGATAGCTTTGTGGCTTCTGATATAGCTACTTGGAGAGACTGAAGGAGGTTGTTGAGTATGTTTGGAGATATGGTTATAGAGATTGATAGCTTCAATGAGTTGAAGCAAACTTCAGGGTATGGTGTGGTTCTGCAAAAGGATTTCAATGCATTGAGGTTTTCTGCATTGGGGGTGTTGCTGATAGCACAAGCATTTGAGAAGAATAAGATTGTTGATAAGAGAAAAAGGGAGGCTTTAGAAGACGTAGAAGAAGCCATGGAATGACATTAAGAAAAATGATGTTATAAAGTAGTTTAATAAAAATGATGTTGTAAGGTAGTTTACTTGTTGAGATCTCTTAAATAATACACTCGGGATTATTATTCAAGAAGTGGGTCTCACTTCACTCTTTTCTACTTTTAGACAAGTTAAACAAAAATTTTGTATGGACTAAAGAATACAGCTGCAGACGTGCAGTACTCATTTGACTATGGAAACTTGAAATTCAGCTTATTCTGGTGCATAGGCCATAGGGGGATGCATGATGCACAAAGTTTGATGACTGCCATGATAATTTTTCCTAGTTTTTTGCTTTGGGTGGGTAACCTGTTTTGTCCATACTTGAAACATCAACTTTTTCATTATTGCCAAGATCTTGAGAAGCTGCGAATGAGAAACTAAATTATGTGAACCAGAACCACTTGGTAAATTGCTTTGTGAAGATGTATTTCGGTTTTCAGAAACAACTATCGAATATGTACATTAAAATTAGTTATTAAAGTCAATTACTAATATAAAATACATATTATAATATAAAATACATATTAAAAATAAACTAAATAATAGATGTATTTTTTACCAAATTCGTCTCCAACGTTATTTTGGATTTAAAATCATCCCCAGCGTTTCATTTGGTACTAAATCGTCATTTTGACTTTTTACGGACAAAAATACCCTCTACCACCACCACCACCTTTACCACCACTACCACCTCCCTTACTCATACCAAATACATAATATTCAACACCAACAATAACACATTATTCAAATTTAGAAACAACAACATCAAATTTAACAACAAAATCAACACAAAAGCATGATCAGAATCAGAAGCACAACAACAATAAAATTAGAAAATAACAAATCAAAATCAAAATCAAATGCAGAAGTAGAGTCGAAAGCAGAATCAGAAGTAGAAGTAGAATTGGCGAGGTGCAGCGGCGAGGTTAGTAGCAGTGGCGACAGTAGCGGAGCGCGACGGCGACGAGGCACCCCTCTTCCTCTTCCTGATCGTGAGTTCTCTCTCTCTCTCTCTCTCTCTCTCTCTCTCGCTCTCGAGCTCTCTCTCTTGTTCTGATTCCCGACAGCGATCGACGGCGGCTCCAAGTTTCGCGGACGCCGTCC
>NC_029788.2:131855-132135 GCF_000816755.2 Arachis ipaensis | reverse complement strand
ATTTTATTAGAGGTAATTTTGTAATGAAATTAAAAATTTTATTGCAAAGGACGATTTTAATACCAAATGAAAGTATAAAACACTAGGAATGATTTTAAATCCAAAATAACGTTGGAGACGAATATAATTTTGACCCTAAACCTTAGGGTCTAAAATTAAACAGTACTTATCCCTTTTTATTATTTTATATAAACATATTTTTTATATACAGGTTTAGTTTTTTTTTTTGTATTTATATATAATTCTAATTTCAAATTATAAATATTAGTATATCAGTAGG
>NC_029788.2:124158-131830 GCF_000816755.2 Arachis ipaensis | reverse complement strand
TTTTATATTATCTCTATGTTTTTATTTTTTTTTAATTATTTATAAAAATAAGAATTTTATAATAAGTAATATATATTAAATATTTTTTTTATAAAAAATAAAAATTTTGAATTATAATATAATTAATAATACTCAATAACATTTATTTTAATATAGATATTTTTATCTCTGTTTTTAAAATATTTTGAATCAGTCAGTGTTCATTAGTATAGAACCCTTAAAATAGCCCGAGTTATGGGGCCATTTAGGTGCTAGGTGGAAGCCTGAAACCGAAACCAGAGGGTGCACCACAACCACATTAGTTGGTACTTGATTAGCACCACCAAACTTATGATTTGATTGTATAAAACTACTATTACGCATTAAGTGATTTTGCCACGGCACCAGAGAAACTCATCTCACATAGAAAATCTATCTAAAATGATGCGAATGCTGTCGAAGCTCATTATTGCAAAGTGCTAACTGCAAAAGCTATTGAATATATAATGCATGAACTAGCCATAATAATAATGGTGATGCTATAGAAAAAAAATAATTTGTAAACTGACATTGATAGTACTAATAGATTTGATTTCCGTATATTGAAAAACACATCCGTGAAACTGAAAATACAGAGACACCTTTAATTTAATAACAAAGTACAAATGAATTAGAGTGAAGCTGTGAAGAACAAAACATTGCAATTCTTCAGCATTTTCTTCTTGAAGGTAATACATTTTTCCTTTATATAGTATATAGTATACAAGATTGGCAAGATTATTTGCCATATTGATTAAGTAAATTTTTAATTTAAAGCGTTAATCCAGCTGTGAATGCTACACCAGTTGAAGGCAACCATAAATTTCCTTGAATGAACTGTGAGACAGTAAAATTGCTAGCTTCACTGGAGCTATTCAAAACATGGTATCCGGGCCATTTGACTCTGTTAGCTACACCAGCACCGGCACCAGTATTCATATACTCAGCATAATATAGTGTATCCAGCGCAAAGTTACCGTTCCACTCTAACCACCCTTGCGGCCTTATAATCTCGCTCATATAATTTTGCATAAAAATGGTTCTTGAATACGTTTTCCACGGCCTCCCCAAGAAAGATTCCGTGGTGTTAACAAAAGAAACTAGGTCAGAATCAGCAGTTACGTTGCAGAATTGTAACGAGAATCCTGTTGGTTCATTAGGATCTTTTCTACCTTGTGCGGTGATTGTGTTCTTTTGATTCTGTAACCCTTTCTTGACAAGTATATTGCATTTTTGGAAGACTGCGGTTGCATCGCCAAAGATGAAATCGACTGTGCCGGAGATTGTGCACTCTCTAAAGAATTGACGCATTGTGTGAGTGTAGAGGCTGTCTTGGTAGCCCAAGATTCCGCAACGGAAGAAGACTGAGAGGTCGGAATCGGATCTTAGTGCCACTGCCTGGTGCTTCTCTGGTCCTGCTGTGTTCTGAAAAGTAATGTCTCGTGCTATGAATCCTCTTCCACTTACAGCTACACGTGACAACCATTATACAGAAATTGGAGGTTTAGAAGGTGTATCTTCATTGCAGCAATATCAATTGTTTGATGCAGACATATGGATATCAATTATCATGTATCCGATAATTGATGCTTAAATTTTAATAATATAGTATAGTGGTAATAATAGGGTGACAAAAAAAATTGGTGGAAACTCAGGTAAAGTCGACCGACTTCACGTGAAGTTGATACCTGATAATAGTTGTTGATATCTGAGAACCATTAGATAATTTGACTGATTTGACTAAATTTTCATCTAATGATTCTCAAGTATTCTCAGGTATCAACTTCACGTGAAGTCGACTTCACCTGAATTTTCACCAATTAGCCAAAAACAGTTATAACTTATCTTAGCATTCATTAATTGTTGCGACAATTAATGAGTGATTGCGATAATTAATGAATACTAAATAAGTATAAGTTTTAATTGTTTTTTTTTTCCCTATCGTTACCATTAGAAATATAATATAGTTTATCCAAATTAACGGTAAAATTCTTACCAAAGGTGGCCGATCGGAAAGTTGTCCAGCCGTCAACAACACTCCGGTTGCCGGTAATAACAGTGGCACCGATACCATCTCCGATCATCATGATATTCCACTTCTTCTTCTTAATCTCCACGTTCTCATTATAAACACCTCTCTTCACGTAAATCACAAACCTCTTCATGCTATAATCCGGCGCAGCCATAATCGCATCCATCACCCTTGTGAACTTTCCACTTCCATCTAAAGCCACCACAACATCCGCAGCCACTCCATTTGCCTGCAGAAGCTTCCTCTCCCCCGGCTTCACCCACGAAGGAAACTGGTCCACGCCGGCACTGTGGGAGACATCATGGTGGGGGACATCAACCTTTGCAAGGAGATTCTTCACCAGCGATGTCACTTGTCCAAGGCCGCTGGAGACTAATCCTTTCACGATACTGCTTGTGCCTTCGAATCCATCGAGGCATGTCTCTGGATTTGCCAGGGCAGCACTTAGCCATGTCTTCAAATCGGATCCTAAGTTTCCTGTACTGTTGTTTTTTCCTACAACATTAATGATAGTAATGTCACATTTCAAATAGGTTAGTCATTAGTATCGTTATGTACCATCATATCATGATCTAACATTATCATCATGAGTGAAAAAATGTACACATCTTATCTTACAAAGAATAAAACTACAGCTGGAAGTAATTTAAAGGATCTAATAAAATTGGTTGGCTAGTACTAGTGGTATAAGACCCTGTATTTAGAATATGTGTTTTTCATTGTCTCGAATGAGGAGGGAAGGGAAGAGAATAAGAGTGGGGACACACTGGGCTGGGCCAGTTAGTTATTAATCATGAGTTGTATTATTCAATCTTTGATAGTAGAGTTTGGATAAAAACTATATGGTCAAAATGTTAAGATATTATGACTTGAAATTTTAATGGCCATTTTTTTTAATAGCTAGTGTTAAGACTTAAGAGATGAAGGATTTTAAAATTAAAATCCATCAAGTTGACAATATAAACTCCCCCTATTTTCAATATTCATGGAACAGAGGAAAAACTAACAGAATACTAATGAGGCTTGTGTGAATTTGGTTAACGGGAACACAACACAAAACAGAGATTTGAAAGTCACATATGCAATATCTTTAAACCACTGTTTTATCAATGTTATCAGATATACCACCATAATTTTGATCTTTTGTGAAATAAAGATGTTGTGGTCCACAAGAAATGACCGGTTAATGGTACCTTTGGGGTTTTGAGTAGCGGAGACAGACCAGTTAAGCTCGTCGGAGGACATGTCCAACAAATCAAGACAGTCAAGAATGGCGTTGGCGAGACGGAAATTTCCAAAGCCACCGCTAAACCTGGACAAGATGGAAGCAACATCTCCCAAGAGGCCAATAACTTCCCTAACAGCACCGACGAACTCAGAAGGTGAAACCTTGAGGCACGCTGAGCCTCCCAAACGAGTGCGAGAAGCAGAGGCCATAGTAGTGAAGTGTCCATGGAGAAGCATCAACAAGAAGGTGAGTGCCATGATTGGTGGCTTTTTCTCTTTTCTTGTTGAAGAAAGAACCATATTTGCCTCTATGTGCTTTTGTTACAGTATTATTATTAGTGGCTCTGTCGCAAGGGGGAATTGATTGAAGTAAGATATGTAGTGAGAGAAGAGAGATGGCGAGTATTTATAAGGGAGAGAGGGAAAGAAATGCGGAAGAGATGCTGAATGTTGGGCCAATTAGTGTTTAAATAAGTTATAACTTATAAGAGGAGGAATGATACATGACACCAATTTTATTTTCAGAATAAATAAATAATTAGTGAAATATATTTTTTTAAAGGATTTAAGTATTTGGCTAATTTGAATAGATAATTAGTGAATAAGAAAAGTACAGGTAGACAATGAAAATACTAAACAATGTGAACAATGGATATATCAGATATTTATTTCATTAGGTGTGCGGATGGTTATTCTAATATTAAGATTTAGGTGGTTAATTCAGAGGTGTAGTGTGTTTTGATTTGATTAGTGATTGTTCATGTTGTTCAAAAAAGTTATTAGTTACCTAGCATAACTCGAATAAATATATTTTTTAAGAGAATTTAGTTAAGTGGTTGAATAACTTGAAGACATTTTTCTTCAAAAATAATGAATAAATAATTAGTGAGTATATTTTTGCTTTAATTACCTGAGTTTCACCTAATTTATAATTAGGTATTTATACTTTTTTTTAATTGAATTTTTATATTATTTTTAATTTTATAATTATTGCTTTGTTAGTATAAAAAAATTAAATTTATATTTTTTTGAAAGAATTTAATTAACCGGTAATTTCAATAGATAATTAATAATTATATCGGAGAAATCAATTTGGGTTGATTGAGTGGTTAATTAGCTCGTCCGTTTAAATAAATGTCTGGAATTTGAATCTGTTTTGTGCATGCAACAACTTATTAATCAGCGTCAAACTCTTAAATGAAGTTCTTATCCGCAACGAATTAGTCCTTAACCTATCGAATTTAGAATTACTATAGTCAAAAAAAAAAATTATATCAGAGACAAAAAGGTACAAAACAAAAGTAAAGGAATCATGAAGTGACTATATTTCAAGTGTCGACGGTAATTATGCTGGTCAGGCTTTTAAAAAAGGTACATTTTATGGTGCCTATCTAGTATTTATATTTGCTTAACTTACTAAAAGAAGATAAAAACTAATATTTAAATTAAAAAATATAAAAGTAAATAATTTGTAAGTTCGACAAATTCGACACCAATAGGTACCATAGAATTTACCTTTAAAAAAACTAAAAAAGTGTACTAAATCAAATCCAGAGGAGGCGTCTTGTATTATCGATGACTACTACAGCTTCTACCAAATCAAATCAATATGCACACGAGATGAACATGCACCGCTCTTTCTTTTTTATTTTTGTCTCAGCTTTCGTTCACTCAATATCAGAGAAAATTCCACTTTGTTACCATATATTGATATATATGATGAATAATAACAAATTAAAGGGGAAGAAAAGTAAATAAGTTGATTTTTATGTGAGCGTCTCAAGACTTCTCATGCCACTGTGTTCGACAAAGGAGCATGGCGTGAATTTGTAATTTTCCACGTTCATTTTCCATGTCTCTTTGACTCACTTGCTTTAAGGATAGAAAACCTTTTTAAATACGGAAATACTAATTTTTTTTAACTTTTAGTCTTTAGTTCATTTTTTAAAAAATTTATTATTATTTAATTAATTTAAATATCTACTTTTATATACCAGTTATTTAAAAAATTAAAAAATTACTTATTTTTTTATTTTTTTATCTTCTAAAAAATAAATAAAAGACAATATTTAAAGAATACTTAATTATACTATTTTAAATAATAAACAAAAGTTCAACACTTCGCTGGAAAATTGGTGGGATTTATCCTAAATAAAATTAGTAAAAACCATTTGAGTGTACAATGTACCTAAATATATTGTACAAGTTTATGTCGGTATATACAATCATAAATTAAATCTCTCCAGTGAGCTTACTTACACTCACTAAGGATGAATTATAACCTGGGGCTGCAATGAAACGAGTTTTCATTTTGTCATTCAAAGTATTACAAGTAGCATTGCAATAATTAACAATTTATAGTCTAAGGAGTAAGCGGCACTCTTTTTTCTTCCTTATAGATCTTTACATTAAACATTACATTATACTAATATATAAAACTTAACGATTTTGCTAAGTAGACAATAACTTTTATGAATAATATGAATAATGAATTTTAAAATTGGTCCAATAAAATAAAAATTTACGACACTCCTAAATTATTCACCTAAATCTTAATATTAAGATAATGATCTACGCATCTAGTAAATTGAATATCAAATATATCTATTATTCACATTATTTATTATTTTCATTGTCTATTTATATTTTTTCAAAACTTAATAAATTAAATATTTAATATATCTATTATTCACATTATTTATTATTTTTATTACTTATCTATACTTTCCAAAACTTAATTATAATGTGTCACATTCTAGGAAAGAAATAAACCTGCCGTCCGAAGAAGACAGAATTGATGTTTAACCATGCAGTCATGTTAGACTAAGTTTCCGTGATATGCCTTTTGGAGAGAACAATTAAATTTTGTTGGTATAATACCTTCAGTCCATGACTTATACATTTGTACAGAATTGATTAAAAAATAATTAAAGAATAGCCAGCTAATTAAATTTACCTACTAGGCTACAACTCTAGTTAAAGGACTTAGAGCTCATAAAACGACAGATACATCATACAACACGATCGATTTTTAGCAAAAGTACAAAGTGATTTAGTGAAATTAATTGCATCTAATAATCAACCCTGATATATATATAGATCAATTCTCATTTGAGATACAGGGCAAGTCTCATACACTAGTGCAATATCAACATGCTAATTTTATATTTTTGTTAGACACAAAATTTGTCTAATAATAATTTACATTTATATTTATTAAAGATATTTCAGAATAAAAAATATAATATATAGTTATGTAATACACTTAAAAAATGTAATTTAAAACAAGAAGTAACTATTGGTGTAGTGGTAGCCAAATTTTTTCCCATTTGTCAAATCTTTTATTCAAATCTTACTGCTGCAAAATTTTTAAATAGACAAAATCTCAATCGATAAAATATTATTTCATAGCTAAATAATTGTTATTGGATAATAAGATAATTGAGACAACAAGAAAAGTATTTTACTAGAAATTCAACTTTTTTTTAGTTGATATTAATCAGTTTTTTTAAATTTAATTTTTTGTTTAAATTTTAATTCTTAAATCTTAGATGTTACATTTTAAATTTTAAATTCTAATCCAAAATCCAAAATGCTCCGAAAAAATGTACCTTAAAAATTCTACAATAAAAAATTAGTTAATTAAAAATCAACTTTCTATATTTTTACATCCTCGATACATCAAGAATAAATCCAAATATATATATTTATTTCTTCAGAAATGTTTGGTAACCAAACAGCTATAACTTATCTTATTTAGTATTCATTAATTTTGCGATAATTAATAAATATTAAATAAGACAAATTCTAACTGTTTTTTTTTTGTCTCCTTAACATTCTTGGCACGACATTTCTCGTACAATTTATATGATAATGGAGAAATAGAAATAAAATATAAAGAACGAAGCAAACTGATTATTGATAATGTTTTAATATCTCACTTGGACTAATTAAAGGAGGTGCATTCTGTTTTATGGTGATTATTATAGCAATGTGAATGTGATAGTAGTTTGAGATTGTTTAATTTGTTAATCATGATTTATTAAGTGAGTTATAATAGTAAATTTTGAAAATATAATGGAGAAATAAATATAAAGAACGAAGCAAACTGATTATTGATAATGTTTTAATATCTCACTTGGACTAATTAAAGGAGGTGCATTCTGTTTTCTGTTGATTATTATAGCAATGTGAATGTGATAGTAGTTTGAGATTGTTTAATTTGTTAATCATGATTTATTAAGTGAGTTATAATAGTAAATTTTGAAAATATAAATATTAGGAATCAATACTTTTATTAATATATATTAGTTAATATTTTATTTTTATACTATTAGAATTTATAATTTTTAGTTTGGAGTTTAAAATTTAGTATTGATATTAGTATAGACTATA